>NW_019950880.1:0-7179 GCF_002910315.2 Salvelinus sp. IW2-2015 | reverse complement strand
TTCTTAAACATTCTACTTTGAAACAAAGTATATACCACACACATGGTTATGATCTCAAAAGACCCTGAGACACCTGTACCATGTCAGATATGGAGCTGAAATGTATTCCATTTTGAGTTTGCATCCCAATATTACACTTTATATGCATCACAGAAGACAGAAATATAACAAAACTGTTTGACATAGAAACACACGATTTTCAGTGTTTTTGTTGTTGTTTAAATAATGTTGATTAATTATGAAATTATGAAAAATATTAATACATTCTAACCATGAGGCCAATAGAGAGCGATTTGGTCATTTGGCTTCATGATTCTTGTGGTACTTTCTGATCTGCAATACTATCAAAAGTTTGGACACACCTACTCATTCCAGGGTTTTTCTTAATTTTTACTATTTTCTACATTGTAGAATAGTGAAGACATCAACACTATGAAATAACACATATGGAATCATGCAGCAACCAAAAAAGTGTAAACAAATCCAAATATATTTTATATTTCAGATTCCACGAGTAGCCACCCTTTGCCTTGATGACGCTTTGCACACTCTTGGCAATATTTGAAGTGTGTTCTTGAAACAAGCACAAAAGTGACAATTTCATGCAGCGCTAAAGGTAATTTTTAAGACCCACCAAAGTCTTAACTGTAGTTAGTAATGACATGATTTTGAGAGCGGAAGTGCAGCCTACCAGCAGTGATGCACAGTGCCATGGAGCAAGAGATGTGCCTTTTGTGCCTGTGAATGTCGTATTTAGAAACAGAGAAAACCGATTGGTTTACCCCTTTAGTTGAATTTTTATTTAAAAAAACAAGCATAGCCTACCCTCCCCTTAATCAAGGCTGGTTTAGCAGCTTCGCATAGAGCATCTTTTTATCCTGGCATTACCTAAGTAGCCTATATAAATAAAGGGGTTTTAATGTTCTACTGAGGTGCCTTGAAATATTTTGGAGGTTTTTGCCCTAAATGTTTGCTTTTCATTATTCACAATTCTATACAGTACCTGCATACTTAATTTCACTTGTTCATTAGACTATCCATTTCAAAGAGTGTCCTATTACCAAAGACGCACCCTCCAAACTATTCAGTCCTCCTATAATGCCATAGCAACTGCAGATTTTTTTAGAATGTGCATTGCACATAGGCAATGATACAATTGACAGGAGCCTAGTCTTTTTTTTCTAGATATGTCAATGTTATGCAAAAGATATTTAGGCTACGTTTGCACACAGTGCCATGGAACAAGAGATGTGATTTATGACTAGAGGTCGACGATTATGATTTTTCAACGCCGATACCGATTATTGGAGGACAAAAAAAAGGGATACCGATTCATCGGACGAGTTTTTAAAATGAATTCATTTAGAATAATGACAATTACAACAATACTGAATGAACACTTTTATTTTAACTTAATATAATACATCAATCAAATCAATTTAGCCTCAAATAAATAATGAAACATGTCAATTTGGTTTAAATAATGCAAAAAACAAGTGTTGGAGAAGAAAGTAAAAGTGCAATATGTGCCATGTAAAAAGCTAACGTTTAAGTTCCTTGCTCAGAACATGAGAACATATGAAAGCTGGTGGTTCCTTTAACGTGAGTCTTCAATATTCCCAGGTAAGAAGTTTTAGGTTGAGGTTATTATAGGAATTATAGGACAATTTCTCTCTATACATTTGTATTTGTATACCTTTGACTATTGGATGTTCTTATAGGCACTTTAGTATTGCCAGTGTAACAGTATAGCTTCCGTCCCTCTCCTCGCTCCTACCTGGGCTCGAACCAGGGACACATCGACAACAGCCAGCCTCGAAGCATCGTTACCCATCACTCCACAAAAGCCGCGGCCCTTTAGAGCAGGGGAACAACTACTTCAAGTCTCAGAGCGAGTGACGTTTGAAACGCTATTAGCGGCACCCACTAACTAGCTAGCCATTTCACATCGGTTACACCAGCCTAATCTTGGGAGTTGATAGGCTTGACGTCATAAACAGTGCAATGCTTGAAGCATTGCGAAGAGCTGCTGGCAAACGCACAAAAGTGCTGCTTGAATGAATGCTTACGAGCCTGCTGCTGCCTACCACTGATCAGTCAGACTGCTCTATCAAATATCAAATCATAGACTTAATTATAACATAATAAACACAGAAATACGACCTTAGGTCATTAATATGGTCAAATCCGGAAACTATCATTTTGAAATATAAACGTTTATTCTTTCAGTGAAATACGAAACGTTCGTATTTTATCAAACGGGTGGTCCATAAGTCTAAATATTCCTGTTTACATGTGCACAACCTTCAATGTTATGTCATAATTTGGGCCAGGCGGCCCAAACTGTTGCATATACCCTGACTCTGCGTGCATGAATACAAGAGAAGTGACACAATTTCCTATGATTAATATTGCCTGCCTAACATGAATTTCTTTGAACTAATATGCAAGTTTAAAAATATATACTTCTGTGTATTGATTTTAAGAAAGGCATTGATGTTTATGGTTAGGTACATTCGTGTCAACAATTATGCTTTTTTCGCAAATGTGCTTTTGTTAATCATCCCCCATTTGGCGAGTTGGCTGTCTTCCTTAGGAGAAAATAGTCTCTACAGTTTGCCACGAGCCAGGGGGCGCCCAACTGCTGCATACACCCTGACTCTGTTGCACAGAATGCAAGAGAGTGACACAATTTCCGTAGTTAAGAAATTCATGTTAGCAGGCATATTCAACTAAATATGCAGGTTTAAAAAATATATACTTGTGTATATATCAACATTTTGTGTTATTGTATCGTTGTTATAGTGTTCACTGTTTCGTTTTATTAAACACGTTGAGCACTGGCTTACGCTGCTGTTGGTCGATCCCTGTTCACACCTCTCTTCTCGTGAAGAGGAGGAAGGCGCGGCGTTACACACATATCCTATTTAAACAAGTTGTTTGGTTTTGATTTAGAATTTGATTAGAATTATTCACTAACTTTTTAAGCCTTATCAGCGTGAATTTAATCTTCCTCCCCTCTCTCCCCCTCCTCCTCTCTGCGGATGATTCGTCAACCATTTTGAAAAGAAGGTCGACGACATCCCGATCTCGTTTGCTAAGTCAAACGACACGCTGGTTCTGCTACACTGCCTACACGTGCTTTGACCTTACTAAGAAACACTCTGTGTGACCCTGATTTAGCCCACTGCAGTAAAAGGTTCATTAAAACCTGTCAGAATGACAGGAATACAACAGAAAGGTCCTGTGGTACCGTACCACAAGAATACAAGTAACGTGGTAAATTACCACAAGAGTAAAAAAATGTGGTGATGATGTCTTTTTCTGTGGTAATGTGGTGGTAATCTTGCAGTATTTGACAGAAATCATCAAAGGCAAGCTATTCCTGTGGTACCATACTGCCTGAACAGAATAATCCTCAAAATGTAGCTAATAGCTAACACAATATCATGTTCTGAGTAGGATTAGACAAATTGGACCATTCAAATCTTAAAACAGCCTCTTTCAGGAGAAATAAGACAGGTACTTTTTTTTACAAGTTTATTGTTTTTTTGTATTCATTATACACTTCGTCTGGAGCCCAGGTGTCAAATGTAATTAAGAATATTTCACTTTTAAAAGGCATACTTGACATTAATTCAATAGATCATGGCACATGTATATACATATTTGTGAGTTGCCTCACATCTGTGAGTTGCGTTTTACAGATCAGTTTCACATAGATAAAATGCAAAAATTACCATACCATGTGGTACCACTAAATAATCACACCAAAAACATAGAATTACCACATTAAAAAACTAAAACCACACACAACACAGGATTTGTACCACAGCAATAACACAATTGTGTGGTAAAATGGTCCAAAATATACTGTATATACAAAAGTATGTGGACACCCCTTCAAATATGTGAATTTGGCTACTTCAGCCACACCCGTTGCTGATATTAGTATAAAATCGAGCACACAGCCATGCAATCACCATAGACAAACATTGGCAGTAGAATGGCCTTACTCAAGAGCTCAGTGACTTTCAATGTAGCACCATCTGTTATTGTGTGCTGTTATTGTGAAGTGGAAACATCTAGGAGCAATAATGGCTCAGCCACGAAGTGTTAGACTACACAAGCTCACAGAACGGGACTGCTGAAGCGCGTAGCGTGTAAAAATCGTCTGTCCTCGGTTGCAACAATCACTACCGAGTTACAAACTACCTCTGGAAGCAACGTCAGCACAATAACTGTTTGTCGGGAACTTCATGAAAAGMGTTTCCATGGCAGAGCAGCAGCACACAAGCCTAAGATCACCATGGGCAATGCCATGTTTTTCATCCGCATTCTCTGGAGTGATGAATGACACTTCCCCATCTGATAGTCAGACGGACAAATCTATGTTTGGCGGATGACAGGAGAACGCTTCCCCATCGAACACTTTTGGGATGAATTGGAACACAAGTTATGCCCAATCGCCCAACATCAGTGCCCGACCTCACTAATGCTCTTGTGGCTTGTACCACAGGAATAACGCTCTTGTACCACAGGAATAACCCAGAGTACCACAAGACTACCACAGGAGAAGTACCACAGGAATATTTGACTGTGTGTTAAAATGACCAGGATTACCACAGGACATTTTTGTAAATTGCAATGTCAGACATAGTTGTGGGGTTGTTGTGTGTTTTCTGGGAAGTCAGCATTAGACTGAAAAAGCTCAAACGAACATGATTTCCAGAGAGCATGGTGTAATCAGACACCCTGAAGTGATCAGAATGTTGACACTAAATCCTATTTAAACCATCATGTTAGTAAGAAGGTATGCAAATGTAAAGGGCAAGAGATTAAGTGAAATCACTGCAAGGTGTTTTCAATTAGAGAACGCATTGTAATGTGCCAAGCTAAATGAAATGATGTTTAAGTCATGCTGGTGAAAACTGAGGCTTAGATTCAATCAGTTCAGAGTTAACCGACAATTGCATAGCATATCATTGTTTTTATTTAGGCGATGTTGGAGGTGTAACTGCGTTACATGCTGACCAGACCGGACACGTCGCGTGCGTGAGCGTCGCAAAATAAATTTAGAAACCCATGTTATTCAATTATTGCACCCACACTGCTTGCGCGCGCCAAGGAGCGTCTGCGACACCAAGGGCTAAAATAGATGTRGTTCCTATTTCTGACGCAGATCGCGCTGCAAGTCCTGCCTCTCCCATCTCCTCATTGGTTTATAGAAGCAGGTACCCACGTGCCATTTCCTCATTGGTTATACCCACGTGGGTGATAGAAAGACAAACTGTTTTGCCGGTAGTCTGGTAATACAATGAAAGTTTAGATGCGATCACCATATAATTTAAACATGAAAAAGCCCGGAAGGAGGAGAGATGACTAGAAACGATTCGGTTGGCCGTTTTATATGTGGATTAATTGTCGGAGTAGAGGACCTTGTGCATTTCAGGTAAAATAACAACTCAAGGTTTATATCCCAGGACAAATTAGCTAGCAACAGCAAGCTAGCTAAACAGGACAAATTAACGTTAGCTAGCAAGTGCAAGCTAACTAGCTAAAATACCATACATGTTTAATGCTTTTCGACCTGTCCCCAAATGAATGTCAATGGTTCAGAGTTTGTTGATATTTTAACCTGCGTGTCGTTGATCGCGTTTGGTGTGGGGGGGGCAAAATAATTTATGCACATGGCGCACGCGCGCAGCCGGTTTGGGCAAGGTGTTAGAGCTGTCAAATCGGTGAGCGACTGCTCATGTGGTCATTGTCACGAAGCCACACCCTTTCCACTAGCTTTAGAAGTTCAGAACGAGAAAGTGTAGGCAATATAGAAATTACATTTACATTTAAAATCATTCAACAAAATAATAAAGATCTATATCAGCCTTATCAAAGTGAAAGTTACATCACACATTCCAGTGTTCAACTTGTGCTGCATGGGATTTCTACTAAAAGACGGTTGGTTGTTTAACAACAAAAACCGATGGGTGCGCAACTATTGGGCAACACAGGACAGGGTTGGCTTCGACTGTTACATGTAAACTTATATACGTCCACAATGTTTATAAAAACATAAATCAATTTGCACAATGCGCATTTATTGTCTTTCCCGATACATTACAGTTGTTGGTTAGCTAGCTAGGAATTGCCATATCAGCTTAGACATGAGCTCAAACACCTCAAAACAACATGGTATCAATAAACAACGAGCTGAAACGAGCCACCTACGACCTCACATGGCAGCTTCTTGTCATTGTTGCTAGCTATCTGGCCACCAGAATCACAAGAACACACAGACTTCTGCCCCATTGAAGCGAGCGCATTGTTTACGTGACGTGTCAGCTAGCCGTCTATGCGACCCGTGTTTCCAAAGGCAATGTCTACGATAGGTAAATACTGGAAGCCACTTGTGGATGTGACAGCTCCAACGCTATTCCACCTCCGACATCGGCTAAACAACGGTGAATTGATTGAATCTAGGCCTGAGGCTTTAGACACAACTAACAACGATGTGACTTCACAAACACCTGTATTGTTTTGTAATTGGTTTGTACAAATGTGATGATAAGAGTCATATTCGGCGTTGAAGCTTTAGTGAGTTGAAAGCCTGTCAAATTTCTACGCAACAAGATATCATACACAATGAACGTCTTTTATTTCAATACATAAAAACAAACGAAACAAACCATCAAATACACATTCTAAAATGTACAACAGCATTAAATGGTACAGTATACAGAATTGTACAGTATTCAGTAATAGTCCGTGTAGCTCAGTCGTAGAGCATGGCTCTTGCAAACGCCAGGGTTGGTGGGTGTGATTCCCACGGGGACCAGTAATGAAATGTATGTACTCACTACTGTAAGTCACTCTGAATAATAGTGTCTGCTAAAATGTAAATACGATTACAGTAATTCATTGTTTTACACATTTTTTATATAAAAAAACGAAAAACCTTATACAGAATAAACCATTTTTTGTGAGGAATTTGTATCTTAAGTATGAAAAAGTTGATCCGGGTCGTATTCCGTAGGGCACACAACAGAAAACAGAAAAGTTCAAGTAGTCCTTCATGTTTCAGTTTGTCTATATTCCATTTGGTGCCTTATAAATACGATCCCCATTTTGAGTGATGCTGTTTCTTTATCAACCAGCTATACTATTCAGTGACCAATTCAC
>NW_019950879.1:15738-17463 GCF_002910315.2 Salvelinus sp. IW2-2015 | reverse complement strand
TCCAAACTGAACAGAACTACACTCTCTTATACCAAAACGCAAAGTAAGAACTCTAGTAGCCTAATATCTCAAAGACTAGTTGATAAAATGTTCATAAGAAAGAAGTGAAATGCTAATGGGAATGTTTCACAATGATGTCATTAGGCAGAGCAGGCAACAGATGGCACACAGACAGCAGAGCTGGGGACAGATATGCAGGGACAGATTGGCAGAGACAGGGAGTCTCAGGTAAGTTTGTTGAGTCTTTGTTTGGCAACATTATGAAAGGTTCTCAATTTTTTTTTTTGTAAAATAGGGACATAATTGGAAAATGCCATGGATACCCCCACTCAACTTTGTTTAAGGCAATGGTATTGCTGTTGTGATTAATTGTGTAGTTTTGGGTACCGGTAGTTAGGAGTACAGCAAACACCTTATTTATTTTCTAGGAGACAGACTGTGAGTCAGTGAGGGTGGTGAAAGGGAAAGAGCCAAGGAGAGAGACTTCAGAGGACCGTGTCACAGCCACGGCAGGACCAGGTGTCACCCTTGTTGCCAGCAGCACCAGTATAGGGGACAGTGGCACAGCATCATCCAGTTACCTCAGTGATGGCACAAAACCATATCAGCCACACCCACAATTTATAGAACCGCAAACTCTTGCCAACAGAGTGTTGACGTTTCAAGAGAGATGGTTTCGCGATTTCCCCTGGCTACATTATAATCCATCAATAAAAGGAGTGTTGTGTTTTCACTGTAGCTAAGGGTTTTCAAGCCAGCCATCTTTTGGCCAAAGAGCAGATGCTGCCTTCATTAGTGCAGGATTTAGGAACTGGAGAAAAGCCATTGAAAAATTCACAGCACATCAAAACTGCCAAACCCACCGCCACTTTGTAACTGTAACAGCACACCAGCTAAATCCAATCAGTGCCCAGTTATCCAGCGCGTGGGGTAAACAGCAGGAGGACGCAAGGCATTGCTTGATGAAAATTGTTAGTTCGGTGCGGCATGTAGTAAGACCGGGACAAGCCTTTAGAGGCCACACGGATGACAGTGGGAATTTATACCAGCTTTTGAAACTCAGGGCAGAAGAGGATGATCCCATTTTACTGAAGTGGTTAACAGAGCGTACCACAATGTACACAGGCCCCAAAGCACAGAATGAAATTCTGAACATCATGGCCAATACAGTCATTCGAGGCATTGCAGCTGAGATTAGGTCTCTTCCAATTGTACAATTTTCATTAATTGTTGATGGTACTCAAGATGTCTCTGGTGCTGAACAGGAGTGTGTCTGTCTGCGTTATGTTGACCATGACCTTGTCCCTCACGAGGAGTTTATTGGGCTATACAGGGTGTCGGAGACAACAGGCGAGGGCATTGCGAAAGTGGMAACTGATGTGTTGTTGAGGCTCAATTTGCCCATGTCTGGCTTACGTTGGTGCCTCAAACATGGCAGGAAAATACACAGGTGCACAGGCAATTGTGAGGAGGCAGCAGCCATTAGCCCTCTATGTCCATTGTGGAGCACACTGTGTAAATCTGATTACACAGGCTGGCTGCTCAGCCTCCCCACTGATCCGGGATTCCCTTTCTTGGGTCCATCAGTTAGGTGTCCTCTATGGCCAGTCAGGAAAGTTTAAGAGCATGTTTGAATCAATTGCCACGTCCAAAGATACAAATCTGACCACCCTGAAACCCCTATGTCCAACAAGGTGGACTGTGCGGAATACTGCTATTAGAGCT
>NW_019950879.1:2633-9812 GCF_002910315.2 Salvelinus sp. IW2-2015 | reverse complement strand
TTTAGATTGAGGCTGTAACATAACAAAATGTATTTATCAATTTTTGATTGAGGCTGTAACATAACAAAATGTATTTAATCAATTTTAGATTGAGGCTGTAACATAACGAAATGTATTTAATCAATTTTAGATTGAGGCTGTAACATAACGAAATGTATTTAATCAATTTTAGAATTGAGAATTGATTAAATACATTTTGTTCATCATCAATCTACACACAATAAATACCCCATAATGACAGAGTAAAAACAGGTTTTTAGAAATGTTTCCAAATATATAAAAAATAAAAAACAGAAATAGCATATTTACATAAGTATTCAGACCCTTTGCTATAAGACTCGAAATTGAGCTCAGGTGCATCCTGTTTCCGTTGATCATCATTGAGATGTTTATACAACTTGATTGGATTCCACCTGTGGTAAATTCAATTGATTGGTCATAATTTGGAAAYGCACACACCTGTCTATATAAGGTCCCACAGATGACTATGCATGTCAGAGCAAAAACCAAGCCATGAGGTCGAAGGAATTGTCCGTAGAACTCAGAGACACGATTGTGTCAAGGCACATATCTGGTCAGTGGTGGAAAACGTACCCAATTGTCTTACTTGAGTAAAAGTAAAGATACCTTAATAGAAAATGACTCAAGTAAAAGTGAAAATCACCCAGTAAAATCCTACTTGAGTAAAAGTCTAAAAGTATTTGGTTTTAAATATTCTTAATTATCAAAAGTAAATGTTATTCCTAAAATATACTTAAGTATCAAAAGTAAAAGTAAAAGTATAAATAATTTCAAATTCCTTATATTAAGCAAACCAGACGGCATTTCCATGTTTTTTATTTATTTACGGATAACAAGGGGCACGGTCCAACACTCAGACATCATTCACAAACAAAGCATGTGTTTAGTGAAATGAGAGAGTGGGATGACCAGGGATGTTCTCTTGATAAGTGTGTGAATTATACCATTTTCCTGTCTTGCTAAACATTCAAAATGTAACAAGAACTTTTGGGTGTCAGGGAAAATGTATGGAGTAAAAAGTACATCATTTTCTTTAGAAATGTAGTGAAGAAAAAAGAGTCAAAATATAAATAGTAAAGTAAAGTACAGATACCTCAAAAAACAACTTAAGTAGTACTTTCAAGTACTTTACACTACTGTATCTGGGGAAGGTTAGCAAAACATTTCTGCAATATTGAAGGTCCACAAGAACGCAGTGGCCTCCATCTTTCTTAAATGGAAGAAGTTTAGAACCACCAAGACTCTTCCTAGAGCTGGCTGCAAGGTCAAAATGAGCAATTGGGGGAGAAGGGCCTTGCTCAGGGAAGAGACCAAGAACCCAATAGTCACTCTGATGAGCTCCAGAGTTCCTCTGTGGTGATGGGTGAACCTTCCAGAAAGACAACCATCTCAGCAGCAGTACACCAGTCAGGCCTTTATCTTAGAGTGGCCAGACGGAAGCCACTCCTCAGTAAAAGGCACACGACAGGCACAATCTTCAAAAAGGCACCTAGAGACTCTCAGACTATGAGAAACACGATTGTCTGGTCTGGTGAAACCAAGATTGACCTCTTTGGCCTGAATGCCAAGCGTCACGTCCGGCGGAAACCTGGAATGGTGGTGGCAGCATCATGCTGTGGGGATGTTTTTCACTGGCAGGGACCGGGAGACTAGTCAGGATTGACTGAAAGAGGAACTGAGCAAAGTACAGAGAGACTCTTGATAAAAACCTACTCCCCATCCAACCTGACAGCGCTTTAGAGGATCTGCAGCGAAGAATGGTAGAAACTCCCCAAATACAGGTGTACCAAGCTTMTAGATTGTACCCAAGAAGACTCAAGGCTGTAATCACTGCCAAAGGTGCTTCATCGAAGTACTGAGTAAAGCGTCTGAATACTTATGTAAATATTATATTGCCGTTATTATTTTTTATACATTTGCAAACATTTATAAAAAACTGTTCTTGCTTTGTCATTATTGGATATTGTGTGAAGATTGATAAGGATTTTTCTTTTTGATAAGGCCTTAACGTAACAAAATTTGGAAAAAGTCAAGGGGTCTTTCCGAATGCATTGTTTAAGCTTTCATGAGTAATCATGCAATTTTATCAAGAATTGTTATCCAATTCCTTCCCTACTATGAACTGTATTACACCAGTGACACAAGTCCTCGCATGAAATTACCAAGTTAATCATCAAATTAAGTTAATTAACCTTTACTTAACACCCATCCAGGATCCGGGAGCATCCTCATCAGTAAAAGCTGACTAGCATAGCCTAGCATAGCGCCACAAGTAAATAATAGCATTGTCACGTTCCTGACCTGTTTTCCTTTGTCTTGTATTTATTTAGTTGGTCAGGGCGTGAGTTGGGTGGGTTTGTCTATGTGTGATTTTCTATGTTGGGATGTTTGTGTTCGGCCGGGTATGATTCTCAATCAGAGGCAGCTCAATCGTGTCCCTGATTGAGAATCATACTTAGGCAGCCTGGGTTTCACGTGTGTTTTTGTGGGTGTTTGTTTCCTTGTTTGTGTTTTTCACCACACGGTACTGTATCGGTTTTCTGCTCTTCGTTTATTTGTTTTTGTATTTTCAGAGTTCAGTTTCGTTTCATTAAATCATAGAGCACTAACCACTCCGCGGATTGGTCCGATCCTTCTCGCCTCTCCTCGTCCGAGGAGGGGAATATGACTACCGTTACAAGCATATAAATATCATGAAATCACAAGTCCAATACAGCAAATGAAAGATAAACATCTGTGAATCCAGCCATCATTTCCGATTTTTTTAATGTTTTACAGCGAAAAACACAATATGTATTTCTATTAGCTAACCACAATAGCCAAAGACTCAACCGCATATTTTCACAATTTTTCTCCCGCATAGGTAGCTATCACAAAACTGACCAAATAGAGATATAATTAGTCACTAACCAAGAAACAACTTCATCAGATGACATGCTTATAACATGTTATACAATAAATTATATTTTGTTCAAAAATGTGAATATTTGAGGTTATAAATCATAGTTTTACATTGCAGCTACCATCAAAAATCACCAAAGCAGCCAGAATAATTACAGAGAGCAACGTGAAATACCTAAATACTCATCATAAAACATTTATGAAAAATACATGGTGTACAGCAAATGAAAGATAAACATCTTGTGAATCCAGCCAATATTTCAGATTTTTTAAGTGTTACAGCGAAAACACAATATAGCATTATATTAGCTTACCACAATAGCCAAACACACAACCGCATTTATTCACCGCATAGATAGCATTTGCAAAACCAGCAAATATATATAAATGAATCACTAACCTTGACCAACTTCATCAGATGACATCTATAACATCAGGTTATACAATACACTTATGTTAGTTCGAAAATGTGCATATTTAGAGCTGCAAACCGTGGTTATACATTGTGAATATGTAGCATCGATTCACACGAATGTCCGGAGCTATTTTGGACACTCACCTAATCTGACAAATAACTCATCATAAACTTACTAAAAAATACATGTTGTACAGCAAAGAAAGATACACTGGTTCTTAATGCAACCGCCGTGTTAGATTTTTTAAAATAACTTTACCATAAAAACAGCTTGCGTTATTGTGAGACACGCCGCGCCAAAACGGCAGAGAATAGGAATGAACATTTTCCACAGAAATACGAAATAACATCATAAATTGTTCTTACTTTTGCTGAGCTTCCATCAGAATCTTGTACAAGGGCCTAGGTGCAGAATAAATCGTTGTTTGGTTTTAGAATGTCCTTTTCTCCTGTCGAATTAGCAACTAGCTAGCCATGTGCGCAAACATGCCCATCTTCTCTCGACGCAAAGAACGGAAAATTCTAAAACTCCCAATAAACGTTGAATAAACTGATACAACTCGGTTGAAAAAAACTACTTTATGATGTTATTATCACATATATCAAATACAATCAGAGCCGGAGATATCTTCCGTGTATACCGAACGCTTTTCAGAACCAAGTCGATGTCCTTCGCGCGCCAGAGAAGACAAAGAAATTTCCAGACCTGTCACCCAAAAGCTCTTGTTCGGCCTCAGATCAAGCTAGACACCACATTCCACTTTCCACTGCCTGTTGACATCTAGTGGAAGGTGTATGAAGTGCATGCATATCGATAAATAATAGGCAATTGAATAGGCAGCCCTGGAACAGAGCATCGTTTTCGAATTTCACTCCTGTATGGAAGTTTGCTGCAAAATGAGTTCTGTTTTACTCACAGATATAATTCTGTGTTTTCCATCCAATAGTAATAATAATATGCATATTGTACGATCTAGAATAGAGTACGAGGCAGTTTAATTTGGGCACGATTTTTTCCAAAGTGAAAACAGCGCCCCCCTATTGACAAGAAGTTTTAACATATGAAGAGAGAGTGCACACTCCCGTGTGCTTTTCAAAACAGTCCCGTCTCTAATGAACCTTTGACCAAGGAAGAATTTGCAAGGATGTGCATTTTTCAAAGTGGTGTTTTTATACATTTTAACACCAGTGACATGAAATTGAGACAGCTCTTACATTAAGCTATTACAGCTCTTACAGCTATTACAGCTATTACAGCTATTACAGCTACAGCTATTACAGCTATTACAGCTGTAACTATTACACTATTAAGCTATATTGTAAATAATGTAATATTATTGGATATTTCGTTATTTGAGTAGTCCACTAAATAACCATAATACTTTCCTTTGATTATGACATTTAAAGAGGAGAAAAAAATATTTTTAAACTCAAAATGTCATTAAACCATGACTCCTGACCCGAGGACAAGCCAACTTCATGGTACTGACCGTGCTCTACAATATATGTATATTATATATACAGTGGGGAGAACAAGTATTTGATACACTGCCGATTTTGCAGGTTTTCCTACTTACAAAGCATGTAGAGGTCTGTAATTTTATCATAGGTACACTTAACTGTGAGAGACGGAATCTAAAAAAAAATCCAGAAAATCACATTGTATGATTTTTAAGTAATTAATTTGCATTTATTGCATGACATAAGTATTTGATCACCTACCAACCAGTAAGAATTCCGGCTCTCACAGACCTGTTAGTTTTTCTTTAAGAAGCCCTCCTGTTCTCCACTCATTACCTGTATTAACTGCACCTGTTTGAACTCGTTACCTGTATAAAGACACCTGTCCACACACTCAATCAAACAGACTCCAACCTCTCCACAATGGCCAAGACCAGAGAGCTGTGTGAAGGACATCAGGGATAAATTGTAGACTGTACAAGGCTGGGATGGGCTACAGGACAATAGCCAAGCAGCTTGTGAGAAGGCAACAACTGTTGGCACAATTATTAGAAAAGTGAAGAAGTTCAAGATGACGGTCAATCACCCTCGGTCTGGGCGTCCATGCAAGATCTCACCTCGTGGGGCATCAATGATCATGAGAATGTAGGGATCAGCCCAGAACTACACGCAGGACCTGGTCAATGACCTGAGAGAGCTGGACCACAGTCTCAAAGAAAACCATTAGTAACACACTACGCCTCATGGATTAAAATCCTGCAGCGCACGCAAGTCCCCCTGCTCAAGCCAGCGCATGTCCAGGCCCGTCTGAAGTTTGCCAATGACCATCTGGATGATCCAGAGGAGGAATGGGAGAAGGTCATGTGGTCTGATGAGACAAAAATAGAGCTTTTTGCTCTAAACTCCACTCGCCGTGTTTGGAGAATAGAAGGATGAGTACAACCCCAAGAACACCATCCCAACCGTGAAGCATGGAGGTGGAAACATCATTCTTTGGGATGCTTTTCTGCAAAGGGGACAGGACGACTGCACCGTATTGAGGGGAGGATGGATGGGGCCATGTATCGCGAGATCTTGAACCAACAACCTCCTTCCCTCAGTAAGAGCATTGAAAGTGGGTCGTGGCTGGGTCTTCCAGCATGACAACGACCCGAAACACACAGCCAGGGCAACTAAGAGTGGCTCCGTAAGAAGCATCTCAAGGTCCTGGAGTGGCCTAGCCAGTCTCCAGACCTGAACCCAATAGAAAATCTTTGAGGGAGCCGAAAGTCCGTATTGCCCAGCGACAGCCCCGAAACCTGAAGGATCTGGAGAAGGTCTGTATGGAGGAGTGGGCAAAATCCCTGCTGCAGTGTGTGCAAACCTGGTCAAGAACTACAGGAAACGTATGATCTCTGTAATTGCAAACTAAGGTTTCTGTACCAAATATTCAGTCTGCTTTCTGATGTATCAAATACTTATGTCATGCAATAAAATGCAAATTAATTACTAAATCATACAATGTGATTTTCTGGATTTTTGTTTTAGATTCCGTCTCTCACAGTTGAAGTGTACCTATGATAAAAATTACAGACCTCTACATGCTTTGTAAGTAGGAAAACCTGCAAAATTGTCAGTGTATCAAATACTTGTTCTCCCCACTGTATAAAATGTTTGCAATATAGTAATTATCTTACATATGTTTTATTAACCTTTTGTCAATAGGGGGCGCCATTTGACTTTGTAAAAATTCGTTTCCCAAATTAAACTGCCTCGTACTCATTCTTGCTCGTACAATATGCATATTATTTTTACTATTGGATAGAAAACACTCTCTAGTTCTAAAACCGTTGAATTATTTCTCTGAGTGAAACAGAACTCATTCTGCAGCACACTTCCTGTCAGGAACTGAAAAATCTCAAATCGAGGTCTCTGTTCCAGGGTCAGTTTATAAATTATCATGTATTCTCTGGGCGACATGCACTGCATGCGCCTTCCCCTAGATGTCAGCAAGCAGTGAGAATTGGAATGGTGTTGCTAGGCAGATCTGAGGCCATATAAATACTCATGGAACCTGGGTGCCCTCTTTTCGACGTTCGTCATGGCGCAAAAGGAGGACCTCACGATGGCATTCTGAAAGCTCTCGTTATAGGCCTTAGATATATCCGGCTCTGATTATTCGATATAGTGTTAAAGACATCATATGTCGTTATTTAAACCGAGTTATATCAGTTTATGTCAGTATATTGCGATTTCGGATTTCATTTGTGCTGCGTTATAGGAGTTGGACACGTCTTCGCCACATGGCTAATGTTTGCTGCTAATCCTAAGTTGAAGACGGCAATCTACAACCGAGCAACGATGATTCTGGACAAAGGACCACTTGCCCAAAGATTCTGCTG
>NW_019950879.1:0-1336 GCF_002910315.2 Salvelinus sp. IW2-2015 | reverse complement strand
CATATTGTGTCTTCCCTGTAAAACATTTTAAAAATCAGAAATGATGGCTGGATTCACAAGATGTGTATCTTTCATTTGGTGTCTTGGACTTGTGATTTCATGAACATTTTATTATATGATATCCCTGTGGCTTTATGCTAGGCTATGCTAGTCAGCTTTTTTGATGGGGGGGATCCCGGATCCGGGTTTGTGACTCGTTAGAGGTTTTAACAAGTGCAGTGAAGTTGATCTGTTCAATACAGCATGATATCAGATAACGTCCAAGTCTATCTCAATGGTGTAATGTGTAAGTAGTTGAGTGTAAAATGCAAGAATATGCAATTATGTGTACCACTTTATAATGTTCAGTAATAAACCATTTGTAAGGCATTTACAGTTTACTCACCTTTTATTATTAAGCACACATTTACTAAATGTTACTCACCTGGCTATTATGACATTTATAAATAACTACTATATGTTTTAATTATTCAACACAACAGTGCAGGAGACCGCAGTAGACACTCCAACCTCATCATACTGGGTACGAACACTACCACTGCTGTCACTACATCACTGCTGCCAGGTCAGGGGTCACGCCAGAGCAGCTCTCCCAGAAGCTGTTTTGTGTGAATGAATAAAGAGATTGGGTAACACACTAAATAATTAATAATGGATAAGTATATAGTTTATTCATAACTTCTTTATCATTACTCCTGCATCTGTTTTAGCAAGCTAGTTATTCACACATTTTTAAACAACTTTCATAGTATGTAATAATGTTTTATAAGATCATTCATAAGATGTTTAATACATGTCCTTATAAACCATTTAATAATCATTAGTAAAGTACATTTTCAGTCCCTAATCTAAAGTGAGGACTTTTCATACTTTCTAAATACTTTTAAATGTTTTGAACAGAGACCAGTGTAATTTATCACAAAAAGATGGATATTCCAGCAGTACCTGATGCTTCTTAAGTTCTATAAATGACCTAGAACATATCAATGGTTAAACAATAAGCACACAACACAGAGGATGTTAAAGGAAATATATTGAGTATTTTATTCCAACACAGTCACACTGTTGTAGTAGTGTGCTGAAGGAAGTCATGTGTTTGTCTGAAAATGATAACATTCWTGTTTGTTGGCCCTGACTACCTAAACCAAAGTGTTGATTGCAGTCACTCTTTAGAAAACAAATCASATTMWATWMGTCAKAAACATGTGTTTATCAGATGTTATTGCGGGTGTAGCGAAATGCTTGTGCATCTTGTTCTGACAGTGCAGCAATATCTAACAAATTCACAACAAATACCTAATACACACAAATCTAAGTAAAGACTGGGTTTAAGAAT
>NW_019950878.1:0-7180 GCF_002910315.2 Salvelinus sp. IW2-2015 | reverse complement strand
TGTAACAGTATAGCTTCCGTCCAGCTCCCGCCCTAGCTGGGCTCGAACCAGGGAACATCACAAAACAGTACCACGAAAGCAACAGCTGCGTTACCCATCGCTGCCACGCAAAACCCACAGCCCTTGCAGTGCAAGGGGAACACTACTTCAAGGTCTCAGAGCGAGTGATGTCACGGATGAATGCTATAGCGCAGCGCACTCCCGCTAACCATTTCACATCGGTTACCATTAAGTAACAAGGACATAGACTATTGATGATTGGCAGAAAGCTTAAATTCTTGTTAATCTAACTGCAACTATCCAATTTTACAGTAGCTATTTACACTGTAGCTATTTCAGCAACTACAGTGAAAGGAATACCATGCTATTGTTTGAGGAGAGTGCACAGTTATGAACTTGAAAAGATATTAATAACCAATTATCACATTTGGGCCAGTCTTGATACAAAATTTGAACAGAAATACAATGGTTCATTGGATCAGTCTAAAACTTTTGCACATACACTGCTTCCATCTAGTGGCCAAATCTACATTGTGCCTAGATTTTATAAGTCATATAGTTGGCCTTCTCTTGCATTTCAATAGATGTTTACAAAAAATACAAAAAAAACGCATGACTTATTTCTTTGTATTTTCTTTACCAGATTCTAACGTGTTATATTCTCGCTACATTAATTTAACATTTCCACAAACTTCAAAGTAGTTTCCTTTCGACAGTGGTATCAAGAATATGCATATCCTTGCTTCAGGTCCTGAGTTACAGGCAGTTAGATTTTGGTATGTCATTTCAGGTAAAACTTGAAAAAAAGGGATCGATCTGTAAGTATATTTTAGCAATTACATTTTACTTTTGATTTTACAGTAAGTATATTTAGAACCAAAATACTTTTAGACTTTTACTCAAGTAGTATATTTACTGGATGACTTTAACTATTACTTGGTAACTTGTCTAATTAAGGTATCTATACTTTACTATTATACTATACAATTTATACTATACAATTGGGTACTTTTTCCACCACTGGCTACTGATATTCAGGTGAGTCTCCTTAAATATTAAAGGTTGRGTGCATCTAAACAAACATCCACYTGCARCCTCTGCGTCATACCAGCACCTATCGTTAAATAGATATGACCTATGGAATCCCACCTGTAAAAACAGTTTTAGATTTCCATTGAGTTTACATTTCCAATACTGGTTTTTCATCACTACCTTTTAGTTTTGAAAAAGCAAATTGAAATTTGAATTACTGCCAAAGTCATCAAATAGATGACACTTTTTATTTATTAAAGTCCCATTATGGTAACCTTTAAGATACCATAATGCTCCCGAGTGGTGCAGTGCATCATGCACTGCATCTCAGTGCAAGAGGTGTCACTGCAGTCTCTGGTTCGAATCCAGGCTGCATCACATCCAGCTGTGATTGGGAGTCCCATAGGGCAGCGCACAATTGGCCCAGCGTCATCCGGGTTTGGACGGGGTAGGCCGTCATTGTAAATAAGAATTTGTTCTTAATTAACTGACTTGCCTAGTTAAATTAAAACATCATTTTTTTAAGTATTTAGTATTATATTAGGATCCCCATCAGCTGTTGTTAAGGCAGCAGGTGCTCTTCCTTGAAGCAACAATTAAGAAATGCAATCAAAAGGATTCAATTTGTCTCTCTATTTGACTTTCCGTGGTGTAACATGTAATGTATAAATGCCCCATTCTTTGTTTTGAGGGGGTGGGAGGCGCATTCTGATGGTCTTATTTTTATCTTGCTTTCAGAGGTAAGGAATGTCCAGTGGCGATTCTAGCATGTAAAACTTGGTGGGGCAAACTCAACTAAAATGTTTTAGCTGCATGCCAGKAAAGCCATTACACAACACTAAACAATACATTAAATGCACTATAACGGTGACTATAACGGTGACAAACGGTGCCCACAAAGTGTTTGGGCCTACATAAAGTTGTCCCAACACCTTACCACTGCTACACCTGGCTATCAGCGCAGCCTTGTCTATCAGCAAAACAGTTAATTCAACCTCATTTACTGCCTTTAAAAAATTGTTTTGCTGATATGGCTGACTTGCTTAAACAAATGTGGTTTCTACTGACATTTGAGATGTACAAACTATGGCATAAGGGAACGATGAACGGATAAGAGGCAATCCGTACTTTTGTTTAAGACATTAATGAGCGAGCTAAGACGGACATAGTCAATATAACTGTTTGTTCAGCCCTTTTTAAATGTACAGTGACATAATTCAGAACATGGGCCCTTCTTACAGTATTCTCCCTGTACACCAAGTCAGAATCGTAGGATAAATAAAGGGGAGATATAAGCAGACAATGCAAGCTCTTACAATATTCGATGAGATTTCTCTAAAACAGGCTACATGTGCACTACCAAGTCAGAACAGTAGGCTAAGTTATGAGGGGGAAAAGGACCAAATTATGAAGATGAGGCACATGGGCTACTGACAGCTTACTACACTTAGTATTACTTTCTTAGCTAGAGTATACATATCTCCCTGGCATATTACATAATTTATGCAGCAGCATACAATAAATTTTTGGACTCACAGTTGTGCTGTGCTCACTTGAACAGGAAGATGGAACAGTGGTCCATCTTGTGGGCAAATTTTGTCATGAAACTTTGTCATCAAAGTGCTTTCAAGACAACTGGGAATTCAGAAAAAAACAAGGTCTAATCATGACGTCAGTTATCTTCCGGTCGGAGCTTTAGAAAGAGGCCCGAGATCCCGACTTGGAATTCCGAGTTGGATGAACGTTCAAAACTTTTTTCCCCAGTCAGAGCTAGTTTTTTTCCGAGTTCCCAGTGGCTTTGAAGTCACAGAAGTTTGAGATTTTCAAGTTTCCATTTTTTTTTACATGGCAGAAGTCTTGCTGGATGGACAGCATGGCCAATATATTCAATATTTTCTGGCCCATGGTGATGCGTGTGAATATTGGAGTGGCCATCACAAAGCCCTGACCTCATCCTATAGAAAATTTGTGGGCAGAACAGAAAAAGCGTGTGCGAGCAAGGAGGCCTACAAACCTGACTCAGTTAAACCAGCTCTGTCAGGAGGAATGGGCCAAAAGTCACCCAACTTATTGTGGGATGCTTGTGGAAGGCTACCCAAAACGTTTGACCCAAGTTAAACAATTTAAAGGCAATGCTACCAAATACTAATTGAGTGTATGTAAACTTCTGACCCACTGGGAATGTGATGAAAGAAATAAAAGCTGAAATAAATCATTCTCTCTACTATTATTCTGACATTTCACATAATTACAATAAAGTGGTGATCCTAAATGACCTAAAACCGGGAATTTGTACTAGGATTAAATGTCAGGAATTGTGAAAAACTGAGTTTAAATGTATTTGGCTAAGGTGTATGTAATCTTCTGTATATCTATATATATATATATTTATTTTTTACTATATAGGTTTCTCTGCTCCACCTGCCCTGAATGACGGGTCGCCACTGGGAAAGTCCTTTGAGAATTGCATGTGAACACATTACATTATGTACATACAAGTTTAGTGACAGTAGAGCAGGATGTACTAGATAACAGGGTTATGATCTTCATTATGATTCAATTAACTGTCTTGAGGTCATTTCTATAACTTCACAAAGTTCTGGTGTGTTTGTTCAGTCTGTACAGGGACCATGGAGGATTACTGTGTCTTCAATGTTGCATGTCCTTTTAGGATTTCCTTTACTAATTACTGAGGCAATGCAGATTTGTTTGTTGTTGTTGATTGCTTGGTCAGGTTACACAAAACACACACAAACTGACCAATCGTTCAAGACATTCTCAATTATATGCCCAATCAAATACTTCTCAGCCATAGCCTATACTGTTCACTGAGCAATAACATCCTTACTTCAATAGTGAAAATCTGAAGGACGTTGCAAATAGCCATTTCTGAAAATCTGTTGCTTTGTTAACGTTCTCAGTACAAAGCATGAAGCCCGCAAATCCAATCAGTGAAAATGTTCTCATCAGTTTCACAAAACGGTTATGAATCAAATCAAATCAAATTGTATTTGTCACATGCTTCATAAACAACAGGTGTAGACTAACAATGAAATGCTTAGGGGTCCTTCCAACAATGCTGGGAGAAATAAATATAGAAATAATAGAACAATAATAAATACACAATAAGTAACGATAACTTGACTATATACACGGGGTACCAGTACCGAGTGGATGTGCAGGGGTACGAGGTAATTGAGGTAGATATGTACATATAGGTGGGGATAAAGTGACTAGGCAACAGGATAGATAATAAACAGTAACGGAGGCATATGTGATGAGTCAAAAATGGTCAACACACATATTATGGGTACTATTGGTTCCCTGTTTAATAGCTAACTATTGATCAGTCTTATGACCTGGGGGTAGAAGCTGTTCAGGGTCCTGTTGGTTCATCTGTTTAATAACTAACTATTGATCAGTCTTATGATGACCTGGGGTAAAGCTTGTCAGGGTCCCTGTTGGTTCATCTGTTTAATACTAACTATTGGATCAGTCTTATGACCTGGGGTAGAAGCCTGTTCAGGGTCCTGTTGGTTCATCTGTTTAATAACTAACTATTTATCAGTCTTATGGCCTGGGGGTAGAAGCTGTTCAGGGTCTTTGGTTCATCTGTTTTAATAACTAACTATTGATCAGTCTTATGGCCTGGGGTAGAAGCTGTTCAGGGTCCTGTTGGTTCATCTGTTTATAACTACCTATTGGATTCAGTCTTATGGCGGGGTAGAAGCTGTTCAGGGTCATGTGGTTCATCTGTTTAATACTAACTATTGATCAGTCTTAATGGCCTGGGGGTAGAAGCTGTTCAGGTATGTTGGTTCATCTGTTTATAACTAACCTATTTGATCAGTCTTATGGCCTGGGGGTAAAGCTGTTCAGGTCCTGTGGTTCATCTGTTTAATAACTAACTATTTATCCAGTCTTATGGCCTGGGGGTAGACAGCTGTTTCGGTCCTTTGTTCATCTTGTTTAAATAACTAACTAGTTGATCAGTCTTATGGCCTGGGGTTTTAGAAGCTGTTCAGGGTCAATGTTGGTCATCTTGTTTATAACTACCCTATCTGATCAGTCCTTATGGCCTGGGGTCAGTTGTGTTTCAGGGTCATGTTGGTTCATCTTTTTAATACTACTATTGATCAGTCTTATGGTGGGGGTAGAGAGCTGTTCAAGGGTCATGTTTGGGTTCATCTGTTGAACTTGTTGATGTCTGTTTGAAAAGGCTTTCCATTACCTACAATAGACCTGCACTGCCAAGCGCTTTACTGCAATGTATCTCCTTGCTCCCCCTTCTCTCTCACTTGTATTATTTTTTTAGCCTAGTAGGTTGACTGGAGCGCACATTCCATTTACAGGCAATGACCTGGGGACATAGTTGGCAGAGGAAGAGAGGCATGTTGTCAGCGATTGGGTGCAGCGATGTAGCGGAGTCAGGCGCAGGACACAGGTTTGAGCAACACAATGAGTTTACTCACAAAAAGGCAAAGCCGATATTTCCTCCCAAAAATAGGGAAAAAAAAAAAATAAAGAACAGACAAACTACACCTACAACAACGCCTAAGCACACCAACAATCCACGGGACAGAACAGAAATGTTGCCAGAGGGTTAACTAAGGAACATGAATGGGAATTGAAAGCCAGGTGTGTGTAATACAGACAAACAAAACGAAAATGAAACATTGGATGGTGGTACTAGAAGTCCGGTGACGTCGACCGTCCCCGAACACCACCGAACAAGGAGAGGGGCCGACCTTGGCGGAAAGTTGTGAAGGATGAATGAGCCAAATTGTAAGCTGGGTGACAATGATGGCAAGTTTGGGAATTTCTAGGACACCAGGGTTAACACCTAC
Organism: Salvelinus sp. IW2-2015; assembly: GCF_002910315.2. NCBI lineage: Eukaryota > Metazoa > Chordata > Actinopteri > Salmoniformes > Salmonidae > Salvelinus > Salvelinus sp. IW2-2015. The sequence continues at coordinate 1,301 of NW_019950878.1, read as the reverse complement.
TCTTAGAATTTCATGCATGGGATCTTAGTGACCACAGAGAGTCGGACACCGTTTAACAATCCATCCTAAGAATCACCTGGAATCTTTTTTTTTAGATCGAAAGGAAAGAGTGCCTCCTACTGGCCATCCAACACCCCTTCAGCAACATCTTTGGTCTCCCATCCAAACCAAACCTGCTTAGCTTTCAAAGCAAGCCAGTAGTGGGATGCAGGGTGGTAATAGCTGCAGGACAATATCAGCAGGGGTCAAGGTTTTATTATCTGAACTCAGAACTGTGGCAAAACCTGAGATTATGAGAATCCTTTATGTGTAGAATGAAGCTAGAACGCGAACTTTAACTCACCTCAACTCGGTCACACCAGTTCAAAGACCTTCACTCCAACTTCTTTTCTCTCTATATATTGTCTCTCTCTTTTTTCCAATTTCATCCCCTTTAAATAGATACACTTGATACTGAACATCCATTTCCTGAATTCTGATTGGTTCGACTTTACAGCAGATCAGTTTTGGTGATTTTTCATAGACCAAAGGTCTCTTCTCTCTCTCTCTCTTCTCTCTTCTCTCTTCTCTCTCTCTCTCTCTTCTTCTCTCTCTCTCTCTCTCTCTCTCTCGTCTCTCTCTCTCTCTCTCTCTCTCTCTCTCTCTCTTCTCTCTCTCTCGTCTTTCACTATCTCTCTCTCTTCGTCTCTCGTTCTCTCTCTCTCTCTCCTCTCTCTTCGTCTCTCTCTCTCTCTCATCTCTCTCTCTCTCTCTCTCTCTCTCCTCTCTCTCTCTCTCTCTCTCCTCCTCTCTCTCTCCTCTCTCTTCTCTCTCTCTTCTCTCTTCTCTCTTCTCTCTTCTCATCTCTCCTCTCCTCTCCTCTCGCCAGATGAAAAATTTCTCACGAACTGAGGATCCATCGTCATCTGAGTGTTTCAGCATCCGCTCTCAGACAAGGGAGCTGACAATTTCGGCTGTTCAAGCTGCCTTTGTCTGCTCTTTAATAAAAACCGAGAGAGGCATGCAATTGATTAGAGACGCTTCCTCTATAGAACACCAAAACTATTGAAGAGGCTTACATATCTGGGGACGTTAAGGGCAATAGGCTTCTCTACATATCAATAGGTCTGGTCAGATGACGATTTCCACAACTCACTGTCAGACAGTGCGATTAGAAGTCAAGCTGTGGGTCCTGCTATTCCATTGGCATCTGTTGTTTGGGTAATAAATTCAGCAATAAATGCATTATGGGCAATCTGCAGACCTCCACCCAGACAAATGGGGCGGAAGAATTGGCACCATCTACTCCTGTTTATTAATAT
>NW_019950877.1:0-7180 GCF_002910315.2 Salvelinus sp. IW2-2015 | reverse complement strand
CAAAAATCTGCTGTTGTGATAAGCACCTGCCATGTGCAAATAGTTTTTATTATTCTATTAGTTTTCTCCATTGGTGATATTTTGTTGAAACATGACGACTTTTGTTGAAAGAGCGTCAAGATCTGAACATATGAGGCTGCCCAATTAAATATCACTTCCTGTAGGTAACCTTACAGATTCTCCAAACTGTACATTGTACACATGCCGTCAATGTTCCCTCCCTTCATACAGTTAAGGACATTTCTTATGGCCTTAAAACTCATCAAAGTTATAGGTGGGTGGATTACCTGGATGAAACTTTGTATTGATGTGTGTGTCCATGTGCCAACAAGGGGACATGTGGGAAACAATCAATGTGAATAAGTGCATGGTAAGAATAGTGGGAGTGCATACTGGCAAGCTTTATATTGAGAGAAATGAGTGTCTATTTTATCTGGGAAGTATTGATCATTTGAATCTTGCAGTTGGAAGGGTTAATATCTGTAAGATCTGCTAACAGCTTCTTTTTTTTGCTTTCACTGCTATGATGGATGAAGCGCAGTGAAGGTGAATGGGAGGTGGTGGAAAGCTTGATGGACACTTGTCTCTGCCTTTGATCAGAAAGGAACTGCTTCCTGTTGTCTTTCTTAACAGGCTTCTATGGGGAGAGGAAGTATGTGATGACAGTGCCTGGTTGTCAGAAATACACTCACTGTCAGAACATTCAGCATTTCATTTTTAGACTATAAACTTCTTCAATGTGGATCAAATTATGATTGATGGGAATCGTACGTAGAACAGCAACTATCAATGCATATTAACTGTAGTGATTCTTTTATGCATTTTAATCGCCAAGATATTCCATCGTGTCGGCAATAACTTGAATCGGATATGACTGACATTAGTGGGTGACAAAGCCTCCCATGTTTTCACAAAACCAAATGCCAATGAGTAGACTAGTCGTCATGGCTCTATCTCACCGTAATCAACAGCACCTCAAGACTCAAGTGACTTAATAGCCTGTTTCAGTAAATACAGGACACTGCAACAACCCTCAGACACTGGCAACAACTCATTTCATTTAGTTAAATGCAGCTATGCGGTTCCCTGTCCAGCTCGACTCCGTCCTAAGTCCTGTGGCGGCCAGCAGGCAGTTGTGCTGAGACAAGACTGGCACCTTGTGGGCACACACCGCGATTAGAGAAGCACTGATGCTTCTTCCAGCTGAGCCTCGGCCCACGATGAAAGCAGGCTTTACAGGATCAGCTCGTATAATTGCCCAAAACAGGAACACCTCCAACCATATGTTTCCCTGCTCTGGAAATCCCCCTAAATACCTCCCTGTTCCCTACTAGGACATCAGCCTCAGTGCTAGGAAAGAACGAGAATAGGAAAGAGTGATCTACAGAAATATACTAGAATTTGAAATCCCAGTCTGATCGATCTATATGCATACAATAACCAATATTAAAGTAAGATATATTGGAAAGAACAACAGTGAGAGGCAGAAATAATTGATGAGCATTTCCATTACATTCAAATGACTCATCAGAACTTCACTCATGTATATTATGGGTTAATTGGCAGATTTTTCAATGTCAGCTGGCTGCAGCAAGGCAATCTCCACGCATATTCGTTGTTTCAAACCTGCAGCTGAATTAAGATGAGATCTGAAGAGTCATAAGACACCACATACCACACTGTGCTTATCAGGGCTGCCACATCAGCTTGGCACTATATAATAATTGTTTTGACATTGACCCAACTAAAAGCATTTCAACATAGTCCAAAAACTAATTGGACTCAATGGAGTTTGCACTGAAAGCTAAAAACAAGTGCATTCAAAATTGTGTACTTGTTCTGCAAAATTCTGGATATTGCATCAGCAGATATAACTGGCCCCAAAGAAAGAAAAAAACATTCTGCAGATTGATTGAATAATGTGTATGTGGTTGTCTATGATTCTTCAGATAACATTTATTAAACTGCAGGTTTAAAACACTGGTAGAACCTTTTTGAGTTTCCACAAGAACCACCTTTCCTGAGAAGGATAGCTCTACACTCTTAAAAACAGGGTTCCAAAAGGGTTCTTCGCTGTCCCCATAGGAGAACTATTTTTGGTCCAGTAAAACCCTTTTTGTCCAGGTAAAGAATCTTTTGGGTTTCCATGTAGAACCCTCTGGGCAAGGGTCTACATTGAACTCGGAAAGGGTTCTACCTCGAACCAAAAGGGTTCTACCTGGAACAAAAATTGTTCTTCATAGGGGTCTCCTATGGGGAAGCTGAAGAACCTTTTAGGTTGTAGATACACTTCGATTTTTTTTTTGCCTATGTGTCCCAGAAGCTAACTATGCAACCCACGGGACAGAGGGAAAGGGAGGGAAATATCCTTAGTGAGATTGCAAACAATGCCGTTGGACAAATTCATTGGACAGTGGGGCCGTCCATATAAAGGAGCTGGTCTGGCACGTGAGCTATGCAGGTCCGCAGTAGGGTTTGTCCATGGCTGAGGTGATTAGAGTGAGGAGAGCTAAGAATGGGTTGGTTGGCTAAGGCATCACATCTTGTCGTCCTCTGTAGCGGGCAGTTGTTGAGGATGGTGCTTGTAACGCCAAGGGTGGTGGGTTCAATTCCTGGGACCACCATATGTAAAATGTATGCCATGTTGAAATTGATTTGGATTAAGGCTTCTGCTAAAATGGCATATATTCAAAGCTTTACTACGTATAAATGGGAAGGCGAGCTGAGCTGCCTCAGCTGGCAGTACAGTGGTCAGGGTCAGATGTAACACCACTTGCAAGAAGGCCACTCCGCCTCTTAACATTCTCTTTTTTCCCAACAAATAAAGAGAGGAGTATCCTGACATTGCGTAGGTCATTGAAATCCTTAAGATGAATGGAGAGCATTGGAGATGCATTCTAACAATAATAGAGCCTGGACAATTCTCTAGACCATGTGCGATGCATGGGGTAATAGCTGATCTTACAAACCTTGTATATCGTTTCTCGTTTTCTTTCCCCTTCTGCTCCACCATTATTTATTCCAATTATTTTGTTTTACCTTTTTCATTGGTTTCATTCTAGACATGAGTGGGAGGACCGAAAACATGCCAATCTGTCATATCTTTTGGCCAATTTGACTTTACATACTCTCAAGGACTCTCACTTTAAGTCAGGATCTTTATTTATTACTTGAATCCCCTCTTGTCGACTAAGGGCGTTTGAGTGAGGCCAGAGCAACGAGACAGTGTGCAGACTGTCTGTTACAACGTTTGCTCCATATACTGTTCTTAACATCACGCCGTTATTTTTGTTGTTGTGTGGATATTATCCATAGTTGTTATGGGTAAGTCGCAAACTCAAGCAACTGTTAAAATATTAGGCAAAACATGGCCCCATTTTTTGTTTTTTTTTTTTTTTCAATGGCTTTGCATCTTTGCAAGTCTGACACCCCAGATGTCTTTCAATTAAAAGTGGTTGTGATGCTAGCAGCTAACAGATTGCAAATATCTATAAAACGAAGATACATTGACTATCAACTAAACAGAAGCTTGGTGTTGTTTGTGGTTTCGAATGTGCAACACATGTTGGGCCAGTTTTCAGGATATTGTCAATAATTGCACGGCAACAAATACTGTATAAACAAGTTCACGGCATAGCATAATAATTCATCCTCTCTGTTTTCTTCAGTTATCTTTCTCCTGCCTATGGACACTTTTGAGATGTGGGCGTTCTTAATAGAGGTAAAAGGAGCCACCACACTGAAATGAAAGTAGAGGATTGGATGGCGCATTGACTGAGAGACCATGGCAAAGGGATTGATTACAACTCATCCCTCTTTAAACACCCAGGGAGGGTTCTCCTCTCCTGCACCCCTCTCAACTGTCCTTTCATTCGGACCGCCATTGGCTTTGCATGGCCTGTGTGTCACAGCTGCGAGCCTGATGAGCACAATATGTTATATCTGGTAGAACCATTAATGGCCCTCAGTCTGTGGTGTGCCGGTAGCGCTTATGATCCGACACAGTGGCCACATAGGTAATCGGGGATATGAGAAAGAAGATAAAGAAAAACGCGCTATGCAATCTAAACACAGCGCACTACGGCATGGACAAGAGAGGGACAGGTAGTAGTTTAAATTAAAAAGTGGATAAATAAAAGGTCTTCCTTTGCCTGTGCTTGTGGTTTGAATTTTGCACATCTTGCTATGCCATTTTCAAGCTAATAATTCACGGACGTCCACTTTTCATCTGTTCGAGGGTCTATATGTTGGTCAGAATGTCAGTTTCTTATGAGTAGTGCTGGAGAAAGCGGATGACATTACAGGAAAGAGGACATTTTTCAGTTGAGACAGTTCATCTCGGTGTATTGAGAGCATAAGGTGCCTATAATGGAAGGACATACAGATAGGACGATACAAGTGTAAGTGGTGGGACAAAAAAGGTGATTCTCTCACCAATTACTAACCTCGTCACTGTCTCAACTTTCCTATCACCTTGGAATAGTTACAGTCATTAGAATCGCTCTAAAAATGTGTGTACTTCTGTTGCATGACTTGACACTGCAAGTACACATTTTGCTTTAAATAACACCCCTACACACCGGTCAAAAGTTTTAAGAACACTCACTCATTCAAGGGTTTTTCTTATTTTTACTATTTTTCTATATTGTATAGAATAACTGTGAAGACATCAAAAACTATGACATAACAACATAGGAATCATGTTAGTAACCAAAAAAGTGTTAAACAAATCCAAATATATTCTGAGATTTGAGATTCTTCAAATAGTCCCCTGTTGCCTTGATGACAGCTTTGCACACTCTTGGCATTCTCTCAACCAGCTTCATGAGATATCACCTGGAATGCATGTCAATTAACAGGCTGTGCCTTCTAAAAGTTCATGTGTGGAAAATTTCTTTCCTTCTTAATGCGTTATGAGCCGCCAATCAGTTTGTGTTGTGACAAGGTAGGCGGTATACAGAAGATGGCCACTATTTGGTAAAAAACCAAGTCTGTTTATTGGCAAGAACAAGCTTCAAATAAGGCAAAGAAAAAACCAACACCTTTTTGGTTAACTACATGAATAACATATGTGTTATTTAACAGTTTTTGATGTCTTCAACTATTATTCTACAATGTTAAAAAATCGTCAAAAAAAAAAAAAAAACTTGAATGATAGGTGTTTCTAAACGTTTGATCGGTAGTGCTATGTAATATACCTTCGGAGTAGCACTGATACGAAGTTTCTGTATGCCATGTTGCCCGGGCTAAAAAATCTGATATTTCTGTGCATGGCATGTGCAGGATTTTCTTTTAGGTCGTTGAGTGCCCACTCAGTTGCCTACAGTAGCTGCTGTGCTGAGTGCTCTGCTGCCGCACCCCCCTCCTAGACCGCCTTTGTCTGATCAATGCTGTAGCCTACAAACTTCTTGTTGTACACAAAACTGTTCAAACTACTGCATTCTATGCCTCAGTAGGTTATTAAGCATGAGCTTGATTTCATGTTATTTTTCAGAAGGCTAGTTAGGGTACATTCAGCTATTAACATGTTTTACCCGAAAAACTTTATCGCCATGTTTGTACAAACTTTGTTGTTACTATTGCAAACATAAGCATGACACAAACAGGCAGTCTAGACATGTCAGGTTCTTCATAGATTGCCTAGACACATGCAGCTATTTACTCTCAGCACGATTTCAGCATATACGGTGCATTCAGAAAGTATTCACACCCCTTGACTTTTTCCAAATKTTATTGTGTTACAGCCTGAATTCAGAGATTTGAGATTTTGTGTCACTGGCCCCCACACAATACTTCAAAATGTCAAAGTGGAATTATGTTAGATTTTTTACAAAGTTTCAACCGTTTTGTTATGACAAGCCTAAATAAGTTCAGGAGTAAAWAATTGCTTAACAAATCACATAAGAACTCTGTGTGCAATAATAGTGTTTAACATGATTTCTGAATGACTGCCTCATCGCTGTACCCCACACATACAATTATATGTACGGTCCCTCAGTTGATTAGTGAATTTTAAAATCATATTCAACCACAAAGACCGCAAAGAAGGGCACCTATTGATAGATTGGTGGGAAAAAAACTGACATTGAATATCCCTTTGAGCATGGTAAAGCTATTAATTACACTTTGGATGGTGTATCAATACACCCAGTCACTACCAAGATACAGGCGTCCTTCCTAACTCAGTTGCCGGAGAGGATGCAAACCGCWCAGAGATTTCACCATGATGCCAATGGTGACTTTAAAATAGTTACATAGTTTAATGGCTGTGAAAACTGAGGATGGATCTACAACATTGTAGATACTCCACAATATTAACCTAATTGACAGAGTGAAAAAAAATGTACAGAATTAAAATATTTCCAAAACATGCATCCTGTTTGCAACAAGGCACTAAATACTGCAAGGTAATACTGCAAAGTACTGAGCACCACTCACCATATTTTCAAGCATAGTGGTGGCTGCATCATGTTACGGTTATGCTTGTTGTCACGTCCTGACCATAGTGCTTATGTGTTTTGCTTGTTTTAGTGTTGGTCAGGACGTGAGCTGGGTGGGCATTCTATGTTGTGTGTCTAGTTTGTCTGTTTCTGTGTTCGGCCTAATATGGTTCTCAATCAGAGGCAGCTGTCAATCGTTGTCCCTGATTGAGAATCATATATAGGTGGCTTGTTTTGTGTTGGGATTTTGTGGGTGGTTGTTTCCTGTCTCTGTGTTTTGTCTGCACCAGAGAGGACTGTATCGGTTTTGCCACATTTGTTATTTTGTAGTTTTGTAAGTGTTCACGTTTTCGTTCGTAAATTAAACATGTTGAGCACTGGCTACGCTGCGTGTTGGTCCGATCCCTGTTACACTCCCTCTTCTCTTGAAGAGAAGGAAGGCTGTCAGTACAGAACCACCCACCAAACTCGGACCAAGCAGCGTAGCAACGGGCAGCAGCGGCAGCAGCAGCAGCAGCGGGACCAGGAGAAATGGACATGGGAGGACGAGCTGGACGGTAAAGGACCCTGGGCAGAGCCAAAGGAGTATCGCCGCCCCAAAGCATAGCTGGAGGCAGCAAAAGCGGAGAGGCGGCGTTTTGAGGAGCTAGCTCGGCAGCGGGAGCCGGATCTGGGTGACACCACTTGGGAGGAAATAAACAGGTGGTCGGTTGACCCAGGGAGAGTGCCGGAGCCCGCCT
>NW_019950876.1:0-7181 GCF_002910315.2 Salvelinus sp. IW2-2015 | reverse complement strand
CACAGAATGCACAGATTGGGGAAAAGTGTAGAGAAGCCCAGCAGGTCACCTGGCCCTGGCTGACCCTGTGGGGTGATGAAGTGTTACTTGACAGGTAGACTGCGGGGCAGGAAGGGGTGTATTGAGTTGTTTAGGTTCTGCTGCACAGCTTCCCTCTCCTGATCAGATCAACAGGAGAGATAGACAACCCACTGAACCCCACCCAGAAGAACCCCACAGGGTAGCTATACACACCTCTGTTGCCTTCCAAACATCACACACGTCTGCTATATTCACATGCAAATTGTATTGTATTCAAAGTTGTAATTTCCACAGACTTGATTTGGCCTTACGAAAAATGTATCAATCCCACAAGAAATGTCCATTAATTATAATACACATAATAATTCACATTTCCTGTTGCTTCAGGATTATCCTGCTGTGAGAAACAGAGTCCAATTAAGATAGCGCATCAGTACACTCACCCACACTAATGCATGCACGCACACAGGCAAAAGAGCATACATGCACAAACACACACTTCTCCCAGAGGTGGATCAGGCTCAGAGTGTGTGGATCTGTGTGACGGACGTGGCAGCAACGTGTAACTATTAAACACAGCACTAAGCCTTTTTAAAGACGGAGAGCTAGAGGAGAGGGAAGAAGAGAGGTGAGAATAGAGTAGAGAAGACAGGAAGGGAGGAGAGGAGAGTGAGCAAAGCCGTGTGGCCAGGCAGCCTCTAAATCTTCACAGCAGACTGAGGGAGAGAGAAGAGAAGAGGGAGAGAAGAGGAAGGAAGACAGGAGAAAAGAGACAGAGATACGTAGAGAGAAGGGGAGAAGGGAGTAGAGAGGACAGAGATGGTAAGAGGAGAGAGTAGAAGGAGAAGACAAGCGAGGATTAGAGGATGTAGAGAGAGAGCAGAGAAGGTGAGTAGCAGAGGACAGGAGATATGTAAGAGAGAAGAAGGAGAAGGGAGTAGAGAGGAAAAGGAAGTGAGAGAGAAGAGGAGGAAGGGATAGAGAGGACAGAGATATGTAGAGAGAAGATGAGAAGGGATAGAGAGGACAGAGATATGTAGAGAGAAGATGAGAAGGGCAGTAAGAGACAGAGGATGTAGAGAGAAGAGGAGAAGGGAGTAAGAGAGGACAGAGAGATAATAGGATAAGATTTTGCTAGAATGATTGAAGAGAAAGGAGAAAGAGACCAAGAGCTGTTTGCAGTTAGAGAGGAAGAGATACGTACGAAGAGAACGAGAGAGTGGAGGGAAAGTGAAGAGGACAGAAATATGATTAGAGAGAAGATGGGAGGAGGGTAGAGAGGACAGAGATATAAGTAGAACGAAAGATAGAAGAGGGAGTAAGAGAGACAAGGATATATGTAAGAGAAGATGCAGAAGGGAGTAGAGAGGACAGAGGTATGTAGAAAGAAATGAGAAGGAGTAGAGAAGGACAGAGATATGTAGAGAGAAGATGAGGAAGGGAGTAGAGAGGACAGAGCTATGTAGAGAGAAGAGAGGAGAAGCGGTAGAGAGGACAGAGATATGTAAGAGAGAAGAGGAGAAGGGAGTAAGAGAGAGACAGAGATAATGTAGAGAGAAGGGGAGAAGGAGTAGAAGGGACAGAGATATGTAGAGAGAAGAGGGAGGGAAGGGAGGGAGTAGAAAGACAGAGATATAGTAGAGAGAAGGGAGAAGGGAGTAGCAGAGAGGACGAGATATATGTATGAGAGAAGGGGAGAAGCGTAGAGAGGACAGAGATATGTTAGAGAGAAGGGGAGAAGGGCGTAGAGAGGACAGAGAGAAATATGTAGGTAGGAGGGAGGGAGACCGCGTAAGAGGAACGGAGGTGAGTGAGGAAGGAGACAAGAAGAAGATATGTAGAGAGAAGAGGAGAGAAGGAGTAGAGAGACAGACTGATTAGAGACAGAAGAGAAAGGAGCAGAGAGGAAGAAATGTAGAAGAAGAAGGGAAGAAGAGAGAGATCCAACGAAGAGGACAGAGGGTATGTAAGAAGAGAAAGAGGAAAGGGATAGAGAGGAACAGGATATGATAGAGAGAAGAGGAGAATTGGAGTCAGAAGAAAAGGAAGAGATATAGAAAGAGAGTAAGCGGTGTAACAGAAAGACGATTTATGCTCACGAGAAGAGAAGAGACAGCAGAGCATATCGATAGAAGAGAGTGGAGAGGGGAGGAGTAGAATGAGGACAGAGAATGTGGAGATGAGAGAGGAGACGAGTAGATTGAGGACAAGGGAGTGAATATAGGATTAGTAAAGAAAGAGAAGGGGAGAAAGGAAAAGTAGAGAGGACAAGAAGATAGTACGAGAAGGGGGAGAAGGGCGTAGAGAGAGAGGACAGAGAATATAGCGTAGAGAGAAGACGGGAGAAGGCGAGTAGAGAGGACAGAGAATATGTAGAGAGAAAGGAAGAAAGGGCGTAGAGAGGACAGAGATATGTAGAGAGAAGTAGGGAGGGGAAGGCTCCATCTGTGATTCCTAGTTCAGGGCTGGTTTCTGCAGGTGTAGGGGCCTTTGATTCACCTCCAGATACAGGCGGTGTGTGTGTGTGTGTGTGTGTGTGTGTGTTGTGTGATGTGTGTGTAGCTGTGATGTGTGGATTGTTGTGCCTGTTGCATTAAACGCAGTATAATTAATGTGATTTTATCAGTGAATGGACTTCCTTGGTGATTAGGATCAAAGAGTAGCCTGCTGATCAAGAACTTCACTAATCACTAATCACACACACACACACACACACACACACACCACAACACACACACACACGAACACACAAACAACACCACACACACAACCCACACACCAGCACAACACACACACACACACACACACACACATCACACACACACACACACACACGACACACTAACAGAATGAGGAACCCTCCCCTTCCTTAGGGTGTCGACTGATCTTTAAGGTTCATAGTATTTCAATGCATCTCTTCGTCTTTTTTCACTGACCACATCACCCTTGAAACAGGCAGCACGATCAAAAATCGCAATGCCAATACTTATCCCTAGCCTTCCTAGACAATGTACAGTAAGAATGTCAACTATCTGTTTGACTGCCAGTAAGATTGGAGGTCAAACTTCAGAGTTCTAGTAAGTTCATGTAGCTAGTAGTCTCACTGATAGGAAAATCATCTGACAACCTCTTGATATAATATACCTCCACTTAATACCAGCCCTTAAACTAATATAGGGAAGGAGAGAGAGAGAGAGAAAGAGAGAGAGGAAAGAGAGAGAGAGAGAGAGAGAAGAGAGAGAGAGAGAGGAGGGAGAAGAGAGAGAGAGAGGGTGAGAAAAGAAAGGAAAAAAGAGAGAGAGAAGACAGACCTGAATCTCAAAAGAAAGGCTATGTGCACACTGCCCACAACATGAGGTTGGAAACTGAGCTGCACTTCACTAACCTCTGCAAAACATGTAGACCATATCTCCCTCAGATTACACAAAGAATCACAAACAAGATCCAATTTTTGAATAAACTTCTCCTATATCTATTGGCGTGAAATACCACCAGTGCTGCATCACAAGCAGCAAGATTTGTGACTGTTTGCCACAAAGAAAAGGGCAACCAGTGAAGAACAAACACCACTGTAATACAACCCAATATTTATGTTCATTTTATTTTCCCTTTTGTACTTAACTATTTGTACATCGTCTACAACACATGTATATATACATAATATGCACATTTGAAATGTCTCTATTCTTTTGAAACGTTTGTTAGAGTGTAATGTTTAGTGTTCATTTGGTTATTATCCTATTTTATTTGCTTTGCAATGTAAAGATAATGTTTCCATGCTAAGTAAACCCTTCTGAAATTGATAGCCGATGAGATTCACGAGAGCGAGGCAGGAGAACAAGGGAAGAGAGAGACGTGACTGAGACAGCCAGAGAGAGAGGAGAGAGAGCAAAGAGAGACGAGTGAGAGAAGACGCGAGACGAGAAGCAAAGAGGATGACGGAGACGAGCAGAAACAGAGAGAGCAGAGAGCAAGATGAGAAGCAACAGATGACGCGAATAGAGAGCAAGAGCAAGGAGACAAAGAGAGAGACCGAGTGAGACCAGACGAACGAGAGAATTGAGCCAGACCAAAGGAGAGAGAGAGCACAGAGAGCAGAGAGCAGCAAGAGAGAGCGAGTGTAACGAGAGAGCGAGATGAGAGCAAAGAGAGGAGCAAGAGAGAGGAGAAGAGCAAGAGAGAGTACGTGACCGGATATGGGCGAAGAGAGAGCAAGAGCCAAGTTGAGCAGAACGAATACGCAGAGAGCGAAGAAGAGATCAAGAGAAGTATATGAGTGAGTGAGAACGGAGAGATGGATTGAGAGCGAGAGAGAGTGAGTCTAAGTGATGAGTGCAAGAGAGAGCAGAGAGAGTAGAGTGAGAGAAAAGAGACGAGAGAAGAGCCAGAAGAAGAGCAAAGAGAGAGAAGCGAGAGAGATCGCGAGAGAGCAGAGAGAGCAGAAGAGAGAAGATTGAAGATGAGATCGCTGAGAGAAGCGAGAAAAAGAGAGCCAAAGAAGAGAGAGAGAGAGAGAGAAACGAGAGAGCGAGGAGAGGCAGAGAGAGAGAGCGAGAGAGAGAGAGAGAAAAGCGAGGAGAGACCAAAGAGAGCAAGAGAGAAGTGAGTGCAGTGGTGAGTGAGTGAGTGAGTGAGGGTGAGTGAGTGCAGTGAGTGAAGAGGAGTGAGTGAGTGAGTGATGAGGAAGTGGAGTTGAGTGAGTGAGTGAGTAAGAGAGAGAGAGAGAGAGAGACATTCGTTCACTTCCCTTGCATGGACTTAGAAGAAATGGACTGGTGTAAGGATTATGGTTTCACCAATCCAAAGAGAGAGAGACGTTATAAACAGAATGAGACATTGTGTCTACTTGCATTGGGTATCATATTTTATTTATTTTTTCTGTCTCTCCTGATAACACTCTGTTAGAAACTACAGTCTCCCTAGACCTTTAGAATGAGCGCTAACATCACACAAGCATCGCTAAGGRGGAAACAGCACACAAACAGCACACTTTATTAGCATCAATGCTAACTTGAGAGGGAAAAACAGCAACAGTGTATACTGTATGTTCGGGTGGGAAGAAGGTGGTCGACCAATACCGAAGGAGACATACTGTTTACATCTAACTCCCAAGTGATGAGACCAGAGGCAGATCTTGATTCTAATGATGAAGGAATGATTGTCTAATGTGTTAGAGATATTCTGGTTGTCATTTGTTAGTATAATGTGTTACTCCTCTGGCCATCACTAAAATAAAGTCCTGCTCTATGTATTTGCCCTCCTACTCTCTTCCACCTCCTCTTTGGCTCTGGCCTCTCTACTCTCCGTCTGTTATCATCCTCCTCTTTCCCTCAGTCTGCAGTAGAGGTAAACCTAATGAAGTACCTCAAGATATGTCTGGAGGCCTGGGGTCCCCCTGATTGTTATTCACTCATCTCAAAGCCAAAAAGTGAATCTTGTGTGCACTGACCAGYAACTCCGGTATAGACTACCAGTGGTCTTCCACTGTATGTATCTGTGTGTGTTTCTGGTTGTCCTTTAGCACWCACTACAGTAACTCTGTGTTTCTAACTCACCTCTGACTATCCACCACTTTGCAGATTGGCTCGTTCTTCATGATCAACCTATGTCTGGTGGTCATCGCCACCCAGTTCAGTGAGACCAAGCAGCGGGAGCACCAGCTGATGCAGGAGCAGCGGGCCCAGTGCCTGTCCTCCTCTACCCTGGCCAGCCTGCATGAACCGGGGGACTGCTACGAAGAGCTCTTCCAGCTGGTCTGCCACATGCTGCGCAAGGCCCGCAGGAGATCTGTAGCCCTGTATAACCAACTGAGGGGAAGGCCTCTGCCACCACCGCCCACTAGAGGGAGAGGAAGAGGAGGAGGAAGAGGAGGAGGGGAAGGAGGAGGGAGTGCGAACGGAGGGGAACGGCATCACCTGAGGCAGCCACGACGTAAGTGGGAGGCAGTGGGTGGGAGTACGAGAGAGARAKAGTTTTTGTTAAATGTCTCAACTTTAACTTTAACATTATATTAGCCTTTTTCACATCGTGCGAGCCAGTGTGATGAGTCTTGTTTAATCTCTCGACTTTCAAACCTCTTTGGCGCTAGCAAACGCTGGCTTACATGGATATAGTACGACAATATGAAAGTGTCTATTGATGCTGTTAGTGACATGCTGATTCTTTCTCATACTCCCTCTCCATCTTTCATTAGAATCTCACTGTCCTCACCAAAGCAAGCTGGACCCAGTCCACAGCTCCCAACCCCTGGGCAACTCCATCGCCCTGGCCGTCCCTCAAAACACAGAGGACTGCCCTCAGTGCGCTACGGCACTGTCACTCAGGGAGGGGGCGGGAGCTGTGGGCGACTCGGCCAATGGGGAGGAGGAGGAGGGGGCCGTGGAGGAGACGGACAGGGAGGAGAACCACTTGGAGGAGAAAGCGGAAGAGGGGGAGGGAGTGAAGAAGAAGAGGAAGAGGAGGTCGTGTTTTGGACACTGTAAGGACATGTGGGATGAGATGAGGAAGAAACTTTGGGGCATCGTGGAGAGCAAATACTTCAATAGAGGAATCATGATCGCTATTCTCATCAATACTATCAGCATGGGGATAGAACACCACAACCAGGTAAATATACTATTCTCATCAATACTATCAGCATAAACACCCCAACCAGGTAAATATACTATTCTCATCAATACTATCAGCATAAACAGAACCACAAAAAGCGTGAACTTTAATAACACACTCAGGGAGTACAGACCACATACACATGTGCACAACAACAGTACTTGCTCTTCAAGTCCCCAAAGCTAACCCATTGAGCTTAGCTTAGTGGGCTAACAAGGTCCAAGTAGTACAATCACTAGAAGTCAGATTATCAGTGACGTACATGGAAACACCATCAATATGGATGTATTGTCCATTACTACACCCGATAGACCACCACAACCATATCAGTAGAAAACAGCAGGGTAGGTACACCTACAACCTGCTTTTGGTGCTGTCTGGCTGTCGGCTTTGGCTGTCTGGCTGGCCGGTGGCTGGCTGGCTGGCTGGGTGGCTGGCTTCTCTCCTGAGAGAGACAGAGGAAGAGAGGAAGAGAGGGGAGCTGCCTGTGTTGGAAGGGGTGTGTAGTTCATGCCAAAATCACCACCCCACCTGGCTGTTAACATAACACT
>NW_019950875.1:0-7182 GCF_002910315.2 Salvelinus sp. IW2-2015 | reverse complement strand
CCTCTTCAATGCTCCTCTGCTTGAACACGTCTCCTTGGACCCCCCGTCTTCGTCTTTCGTCGTCAGCATCGGTGCGGAGCAATTTTTCGCACTGGCTCTCTGGTTCAGGAATATTGCTGGTAACGGTCATATTTTCGTCTTTCGTTCTCCAACTTCTCCGGTGTCTGCTTTCACTCTCTCCCGTTCAGTCCCAATGTTCTCAACAGAAACTCTCTTCAACTCCGATTTCGTCCCGCATTTAAGATCACAGCGAGTCGGTAGGTCTATCGCAGGGTCCGGAAGTCCTTTCTCTGGTTCTTCCTCCACCCGTATAGCGGGGTTTGAGACGCCTCGAAGCTCCACCATTTATGCCTCTGACTTCCACGTGAGAGGATAGGGACCGTAATCGCGTCCAACATGTCTCCAGATCCTAACCACTGCCATCAGTCATACTCTGGACCTAGTTTTGTCCCTGCGTGGAATACAAATATGGTTTTGGATTCTTAATGTTTTTTTCTCATTACAATCCTGATGACTATCGGAACCAGCACTGTTATTAAGGTTTTCAATCGCAAGAAAATAATACTGCTCAGCGACCCGAACCAAGGTATCGCATCAAGAAGCCGTGTTATAAAATTGCTCAGACAGCTAGACCAAAGTTCATTGCCTGTAGTTCTCGCCTTTCATTCCTTCTTCTCTCTCGTCGGGTTCACCAATATACACTCAGGTGCATTCAGAGCTCCCTCCACCCTATCTTCCCAAGGTTGTCTAGAGTTGGAAAGAGGACGGGTGGTTAATCACCTAACACGCAGGGAAACTAATTTTAAACCTTGGCGTAATACCCTAGATGTAGTCGGCACCTCTAAAGAAACAATAACAAGCATTGTGTCAACTAGAAACAGCGCTTCTCCCTGAGGGTATATAAGCAGAACAAGATAAACCTCCAGGCATATGCCATGACACGAGTTCCAGGAATTGGGACGTAGAATTTGACTGCGCAGGGGTAACTTTTTTATTTAAAAAACACTAAACTTGAAGTAGTCTTTTTTTGGCCTTTCACGATGATAGATAGGAAAGAAAACATGTACCGGTAGCCAAGGTATCCGATTTAGAGCCTCACTGCTGCTTCGATGTCATCTATTCTGTTCCGAATCTCTTAAAGTTTTGTGAGGAGCTGGCGAATATTAGAACAATCTCATAATGTATTTTTTTTGATACGTGTTTTTGCAGGAGCTCTAAGCTCACTACAAGACAGCAGCATTCCCCAAGAGATGGACGGCTTCCACTTAACAGCAGTGATAAATTCAATGAGAAGAGCTCATGATCATAAATCAGAAACCGCAAATTAGCGGATTCATGCGGCTCTTTTAAATCTGGCGTATGTTTTCCAGAACGTCAGTTGTCTCTGAAGTCTGCAGAAACGTGCCGAGGGCACTAGGGATCAGGGAGGAAACTCAAGGTTTTTTTTTGTAATACTATCATCTCTTGACACATTGATGGAGAAATGTGAGTCATGGCCTCGAATACCTCAAGCTTGCATACTGGATCTCCTTCTGTCAACAACATATCCTTTTTATTACGGCTTTTGGTTGAGGATGTGCTTGGAAGGCTTAAAGAAGAGGGAGGATGCAGGGGGGATTGCAGTGTTGATCAGCGTTGAGGTCCATGGGACTATTTTCATGAGGATAGGTGTGTTGCAAAGGTTAGATTTTACCATGAGATTATATTTATAAAACATTGAGGTGTTCCTTCGCACTAAACAGTCTAGTGGCCTTCTGGATGGAAGATTTCGCAGTTACGTTATGAAATGCGTGGGACAGGTTAAAGGGATACCTATGTAGTGTGACTGCATTTACAGATGACAGTAGGGGTCGAGTTCTGGTGTTGGTTGAGAAGAGGTCCCGTGCAAGTTGAGGTGGCTGGGGCGAGCAAGATGGTCTCAAGAATGAGGAGTTCGTGAATGGGATGGGTTCTGTTTCGTGATTTGTTGATGTCCTTAGAGAATATTCTTGTTTGTCGTTTCCATCGGGATACGTATACGATGAGGGCTACTAGCGGTAGCCACGACGATACCGTGAATTGAATGAGTGAAATGCCCGGGGCGGTTGTTGGATCCTTTTAGCATCAGTTGTTTGTGTGAGGTTGTTGACGAGCATATGATTACTGTTGGGGAGTGAACCGAATACATTCTTGGGGTGATTGCGATGTGGAGGTGAATAGCGTTGGGGTAGCTATAGGGGTTGTCGTGGTAGAGGCTTGTGCCGGAACATGAAAGAAGGGATAGGGGAAATATAAGGGGTTATGGAAATCCGGAAGTACTGATGGTGTCTTTCGTGTGGAGTTCGTGCAAACACTGGACAAGAGGTGTGTTGAAGAGGTGTTGTTGAGAACGAGATAAAGAGGGACGTGTGGGATAGTTGGAGAAATAGGGTGTGACCGGGGACGAGCGTGGAGTGGAAACCGTTTTATCAGGGTGGGAGTAGTAGATGCAGGGAGCGCTCTTCGGAGTGACTTCAGAGTGGGAGGGTGACTTTGGCGTCAGAAGATGGGGTGAGAGGAAAGCCCGGGAGGGTGGGTGAGGCTTGCAGCTGACGTAATAGCGAGGCTGGGTCCGCAAAGCGACTTCGGTACTGCCGTGTATATAATATACGTCTTTCCACAATGCGTAAATAGCGGGTTGAGGATGAGTATGCGTGGCTAGTGCCCAGTTTGGATGTAGGCTGGCTCGCTTTTCGAGCTAAAGTTGCCTTGCAATTGGTACCCCTACTATTCATTTCTTCTTTTCCGTCGTTTTGCGAAGTTTCGGGGGGCCTTTGTGCTATCATGGCTGTTTTAACTGTGGTGGGCTTCGAGGGTGGTGGTCTTGGAGATTTTGGTATAGTAAGAGAGTATGGCTGTCATTGGGAAAGAGGGAAATGTATGGAAGTATTGAATAGCGTCATAACGGAAACGAGCATTGGACACAAGAGCAGCTAGTTCTTCTAGTCTATTAGTGGCGAACTAATTAGATGCTTTGGTTGTGGAGTCCGGTAAATGTAAACACCAGTAAGTGGGGTGAGACCTAATTAGGGTATTACGGCGAGAGGTTACCACTAATTATGTGTCATCAAGATTTATATCCTCCAAGCTATGAGGTGATTAACCAATGTGGTTGGTACTCTGCATAACAAGGGTCTTCCTGATTGGTTGATTGGGGAGTGGATGTTGGGGTGGTGGTGGTGCAGGTCACTGTATTTGAAGCAAAAAGTGGAGAAGAGATCTGAAGAGGCATATGGAACTTTCTACGGGGATTGGTCTGAGAATCTTTTAACACGGCTTTTTGTGATGCTCTTGCTTGGTTGGGGTCTGAGCAGATTATTTGTTGCGATTGAAAACGTAATAAAATGGTGGTCCGATAGTCCAGGATTATGAGGAAAAACATTAAGATCCACAATATTTATTCCACGGGACAAAACTAGGTCCAGAGTATGACTGTGGCAGTGAGTAGGTCTGGAGACATGTTGGACGGTACGGCTATCCTCTCACTGAGTCAGAGCTAATGGTGGGAGGCTTCGGCGTCTCAGACCCCGTAACGGGTGGAGGAGAGACCAGAGAAGGCTCGGCCTCTGACTCCGACTCGTTGCTTAATGGGGAGAATCGGTTGAAAGTTTCTGTTGGCTGAATGAGCGACACCGGTTGAGCATTCCTACAGCATTTCCTTCCAGAAGCCATGCGAAAATTGTCCGGCTGCGGGGACTGTTTCGAGGGGATTTATACTATTATCTGTACCTATTTGTGGCACAGACGCTGTGTCATCCCTTCCTACACTTAAATTACCCTTGTCTAACGATTGCGTCTGAAGCTGGGCTTGCAGTACGGCTATCCTCACCATAAGGCGATCGTTCTCCTGTATATTATGAGTACAGCGACTGCAATTAGAATGCATAATGTTAATGTTACTACTTAGCTTCGGCTGGTGGAGGTCCTGTAGAACCATGTCCAGATAAAGCGTCCGGGGTGAAAAAGTTTAATGAAAAAAAGTCGAGCAAGGGGAAAAAAATATAAAACAGTAATTAAAAAGTAAAAAACGTAAAGTTGGCAGGTAGCAAAGTAACACTAGCAACAAACCGCACAGCAGCACGTAAACAACTCCATAAGTTGTGACAGGAAATGACGTCAGCACTCAACAGTACACAGTTTGCCTTTTACTGAGGAGTGGCTTCTGTGTGGCCACTCTACCATAAAGGCCTGATTGGTGGAGTGCTGCAGAGATGGTTGTCCTTCTGGTAGGTTCTCCCATCTCCACAGAGGAACTCTGGAGCTCTGTCAGAGTGGTCATCGGGTTCTTGGTCACCTCCCTGACCAAGGCCCTTCTCCCCCGACTGCTCTAAGAAGAGTCTTGGTGGTTCCAAATTTCTTCCATTTAAGAATGATGGAGGCCACTGTGTTCTTGGGGACCTTCAATACTGCAGAATTTTTTTGGTACTCTTCCCCAGATTTGTGCCTCGACACAATCCTGTCTCGAAGCTCTACTGACAATTCCTTCGACCTCATGGCTTGGTTTTTGCTTTGACATGCAGTGTCAACTGTGGGACCTTATATAGACAGGTGTGTGCCTTTCCAAATCCTGTCCAATCAATTGAATTTACCACAGGTAGACTCCAATCAAGTTGTAGAAACATTTCAAGGATGATCAATGGAAAAAGGATGCACTTGATCTCAATTTCGAGTCTCTTAGCAAAGGGTCTGAATACTTATTTAAATAAGTTATTTCTGTTTTTATTTTTGATACATTTGCAAAAATTGTCTAAACCTGTTTTCACTTTGTCATTATGTGTATAGATTGAGAAAAGTAAATAATTTAATCAATTTTAGAATTGGACAAGTAGGCGCACAATGGATTATGGTCATTGTAGTTCCCATGTTTTCGATGCTAAACTATGTAGAATATTCTCCTGTTTAAGAAAACAAAAAATAACAAATGTTAATTGCTCAGCACCTACTTCTGTTTACCATAGAGAGCGTTTGATTCTCTTCCCTCCTCAACCGTTTATGGCTGGCACCAGGATGTTGTCTTTTGTTTTGAATCCGAACTTAGAACTGAATTTAAACTGAATCTGAATATATCTGAGAAGTTCAATATATAAAACTTTTGTGAAATTTAAGTGATAGTTTGTAAACTTGATACACAGAAAATTAATGCTATATATATTTAAACTCAATATATAAATATTATTACATTGAAATTACATTGCCATTTAAATACAGTCTCAAATCATGATATCAAAGTTCAATTTATGAATTCAATGATTCAATTTGGGCATTACAAATAAAAAAATATTGAATTCAAATACAATTTCTGTTGGCACTGAAATCACTCCATTCAAATACTACAATAGGGAAGCGAATTGTTTGATTTGTCAAAAAGTAATTTACATTTAACAAGAATCCCTAGTCTACATATATAAATATACAACAGAAAGAGTAACAGATTCTTCAAATATGTGATATGCATGCTGTCAAATCACTTGGTGAGATTCTTTAACTCTATTTCTGGCAACATCTTTCAGTTTCCGTAGTGTAGTGGTTATCACGTTCGCCTCACACGCGAAAGGTCCCCGGTTCGAGACCGGGCGGAAACATTTTTGGCAAAATGGACCAATGACTGAAAATTAACAACGGAGTGGCTGCGGATCCGATTTATCTGTTACCTATTTTTCTCTGGGGTAAAGATCCCAAAGCTTCTGTGCATGTGCAGCAGAACAGCTTCTCTGTTCTATAGAACAGGCTACTCTGGCAAATGGTGCTTGTTTTGGAAAGTTAGATCAAAGCTGAGTCAATGTTTGCAAGATCACATAATAATAGTATTCTACATAACATAACCGAATATAATAATAACCGAATATATCTGAGAAGTTGAATATATGAAACTTTAGTCAACTTGAAATGATAGTCTCTAAACTTGATACACAGAAAATGAATGCAATATATACCATATTTAAACTCAATATATAAATATTATTACATTTCAATTGAATTCAGTTTCAAATCATAAGTTACATTCATGAATTCAATGATTAGATTTGTGCATTACAAATAAAAAAATGATAGAATTCAAATACAATTTCTGTTGGCACTGAAATCACTCTATTCAAATACTACAATGGGGACGCAAATTGTTTGAATTGTATAATAATAATAGTATTCTACATAACATAACCGAATATAATAGTATTACGTTACTGTAAGACAAAAACACACCTACATATTTCTCTCATGTGGCCAAAACTCAACCGTTCACACCACTAGGCAAAATACATAGTTTAGCCTACCTATCTGCTCTAAAAATATTCTTATGGTGGCCAAATTGCGTTTTTTTTGTCGCAGTCCCTTCTAACGTGTCCTGCACAGCCTTTGAGCATCCATAGAGGGGAACAAAGTACATGTTCCAGAGTTTTAGCCACCGCCGGCCCGCTAATTAGACAGGAGTCCGTAGCAGCCTATGACGGCAGATTGACGAGGGCGGTATTTTCTGAGCTAAACTGACCATGACGCACATCTAACAACAAGACATAAAACTTCACATAATTCTGCCTTAAAACAATGACAATTTCCCTCAACCAGTGACATATTTGGCTTTTTAGTTGAGCGCTGATGCTGCTCTGTGATAAACAGTGCCCACTTTGACAAAGGCAGGGCACAAAATATGTTGATTGTCCATTCCCAGCGCGCCTCTCCAGGGTGCTGTTGGAGAGAAGCATTGCTGCGGTACTCCACCAACGTTCGTTTGAAAAAATCTTCGAACAATCTTAGACGTCTATGTTTGTTTCAGATTTTGTCTGGTCTGGACCAGCTTTGATTTGGCCCAAACATAGATGTCTATAAATGAAGTATTTTTCAAATTTAATTCAGAACCAAAAATCAGCCTGATTTCAACATCAAGAGAGCATTTCATTGTATTTTTTCCCCTCTACCTTTTCTGGCTGGCAAAGTACCAGGATGTTGTCTTTTGGTTTTGAATCTAAATTTAGAGAACTGAAACTGAAAACGGAATATATCTGAGAAGTTGAATATATGAAACTTTAGTCAACTTGAAATGATAGTCTCTAAACTTGATACACAGAAAATTAATGCAATATATACCATATTTAAACTCAATATATAAATATTATTACATTTCAATTGAATTCAGTTTCAAATCATAAGTTACATTCATGAATTCAA
>NW_019950874.1:5880-7183 GCF_002910315.2 Salvelinus sp. IW2-2015 | reverse complement strand
GTGCACCTTGTGCTGGTGACAATAAAAGGCCACTCTAAAATGTGCAGTTTTGTCACACAACACAATGCCACTGATGTCTCAAGTTTTGAGGGAGCATGCAATTGGCATTCTGACTGCAGGAATGTCCACCAGATCTGTTGCCAGAGAATGTAATTTTAATTTCTCTTCTGTAAGAGAAGACACACACACTCCAACGTCGTTTTATAGAATTTGGCAGTTCGTCCAACCGGCCAGCCCAGGACTCCACATCCGGCTTCTTAATCTGCGGGATCATCTGAGACCAGCCACCCAGCTGATGAAACTGTGGGTTTGCACAACCTAATTTCTGCACAAACTGTCAGAAACCGTCTCAGGGAAACCCATCTGTGTGCTCGTCATCTTCACCAGGGTCTTGACCTGACTGCAGTTCGGCGTCGCAACCAACTTCAGTGGGCAAATGCTCACCTTCGATGGCCACTGGCATGCTGGAGAATTGCGCTCTTCACAGATGAATCCCGGTTTCAACTGTACCGTGCAGATGGCAGACAGCGTGTATGGCGTCATGTGGGTGAGCGGTTTGCTGATGTCAACGTTGTGAACAGAGTGCCCCATGGTGGCGGTGGTGTTATGGTATGGGCAAGCATAAGCTACGGAAAACTAACACAATTGCATTTTATCGATGGCAATTTGAATGCACAGAGATACCGTGACGAGATGCTGAGGACCATTGTCGTGCCACTCATCCACCGCCATCACCTCATGTTTCAGCATGATAATGCACGGCCCCATGTCGCAAGGATCTGGACACAATTCCTGGAAGCTGAAAATGTCCCAGTTCTTCCATGGCCTGCATACTGTCATGACGTTGCCTGCTTGGGTATTGTAAACCCCATCCCCCTCTCCCTGCCTCTCCCTTTCCTACCACAACCCATGCAGTGATCACAGAGAGACGTCGTAAATTCCTGATAATCTCCTCATGGCCAAACAGTATTAAGAGAGAGGGTAAACTTTCAGGACAAAGGAATTCTCTTCCATCTCACAGAACTTGAGGTACGAACATATTTCATATTCCTGCAAAAGTATAAAAGATCGGTGGAGAGTCCAGCTATTAACATGCCTGTTTGTCCCCATGTGGGAAACTCATGAGAGACTGTGGGACTACATTACCATACCGCTGTTTATATAATAACCTCAGATATGAGGTTTACATCTGTTTGTTGTATAAAATGAATGAGTGAGTATGATACTGTTTGTATAATTGTGTAATATGATTTTGGACTGTTTAAGGAAGAAAAATACAAATCCCTTTTTGATTTGAACTAAA
>NW_019950874.1:0-2796 GCF_002910315.2 Salvelinus sp. IW2-2015 | reverse complement strand
ACGCGACACATCTCTTCACATAGAGTTGATCGGGATGTTGATTGTGGCCTGTGGAAAACACTGTCGTACACGTTGATCCTGGAGAGTATTGTCGTGTCTTTGCTATCATTAAATTGAAGACTTATTAGTTTTAATCAAAGATTCCTGTAATTAGGGATTACGCGATCACTTGAGTAATAACGTAACTAATTAACTATGAATTCGGGCACAGGGAAATTAGTCAGATTACAAAGTTATAATTTCCCAATATAAACCTTTCAGATGTTTTCATATCTGATCAATAGTCTTCTGATTAATTATTTTTTTATTTTTACCTCACGTTAGTCTCATTCCAAACGTCGTAAATTGTTGATTATCTGCACGAAACCAGTCTTCACTATGAGTCATCAATACATCAATTGTCTTAAATCATTTATTTATTACTACTAATTAATTCACAGAAATGCATAACAAACAAACACACTTAAAAATTGGTTACATGAAAATTATGGGAGAAATATGCCCTAGTGGGCTGAACCGGCATGTCGGCTTGTTAGACAAAGGGAAAATTGCGTACGACTAAGAATTCACTACAGAGTCCATAATTATAACAATTGACATGCTAATCCTTACACATGAACGCTCACTCATTCGGGAACAATTGCAAATAATATATATATATTTACGCTCGTGGTGTGCGTCTTGATCGTTGGAGAAAGTTAGTTTCTGTTGGAGTTCCTTCTGTCTCGGTTATTGTGGATAGTTCAGAGTGACATTCGTTATAGAATGGATGTTTCGGCGGTTGTCTTTCTTCGCGTTCAATGATACACGAATTCCTAGTGCAGACTAGTAGTCAATATCAAAACTTGTTCTTATTCGTCTAAGAGTTTAACCACGTGGTATGGTTAAAGATTCAGCAATGGGACTTAACCTTCGTTGCACGAGGCAAATGGTGGTCAAACCAGATACTGACTGGTTTTCTGATCCACGGCCCTACCTTCTTTTTTCTTTTTTTATATATCTGTGACCAAAAAATGCATATCTGTATTCCCGGTTGTGAAATCCATAGATTMGGGCCTAATGAATTTATTTKAATTGACTGATTTCCTTATAAGGAACTGTAACTCAGTAAAATCATTACAAAAAAAAAAATCATAATACGTTTATATTTTTGTTCAGTGTAAATGGAATATACCGCTCAAGTTACAAACCTGTTAGTAAAGTGTTTAGTTCAGTGTACAGGTGGGGTAGAAAACCTGAAACAGGCTACTTCTATACAGTACCAGTACTGGTACTTCTATACAGTACCAGTCAAAAGTTTGGACACACCCTACTCATTCAAGGGTTTTTCTTTATTTTCACTATTTTCTACYTTGTAGAGTAATAGTGAAGACATCAAAACTATGAAATAACACACATGGAATCATTTAGTAACCAAAAAAGTGTTAAAGAAATCAAAATATATTTTATATTTGAGATTCTTCAAAGTAGCCACACTTTGCCTTGATGACAGCTAGGCACACTCTTATCATTCTCTCAACCAGCTTCATGAGGTAGTCACCCGGAATGCGTTTCAATTAACAGGTGTGCCTTGTTAAAAGTTTGAGCCAATCAGTTTTGTTGTGACATGGTAGGGGTGGTATACAGAATATAGCCCTATTTGGTAAAAGACCAAGTCCATATTATGGAAAGAACAGCTCAACAGGTGTAGACCTTACAGTGAAATGCTTACTTACAAGCCCTTAACCAACAATGCTTTAGGAAGTTTTAAGAAAAAGTGTTAAGTAAAAAATAGATCAGTAATTTTTTTTGAATAAAAGTAACAAATAATTAAACAGCAGCAGTAAAATTACAATAGCGAGGCTATATACAGMGGGTACCGGTACAGAGTCAATGTGCGGGGGCACCGGTTAGTTGAGGTAATTGAGGTAATATGTACATGTAGGTAGAGTTAAAGTGACTATGCATAGATAATAAAGAGAAATGACAGTCCATTATTACTTTAAGACATGAAGGTCAGTCAATACAGAAAATGTAAAAAACTTTTAACGTTTCTTCAAGTGCAGTCGCTAAAACCATCAAGCGCTATGATGAAACTTGCTCTCATGAGGACCGCCACAGGAAAGGAAGACCCAGAGTTACCTCTGTTGCAGAGGATAAGTTCATTAGAGTTACCAGGCTCAGAAATTGCAGCCCAAATAAATGCTTCACAGAGTTCAAGTAACAGACGCCTCTCAACATCAACTGTTCAGAGGAGACTGCATGAATCATGCCTTCATGGTCGAATTGCTGCAAAGAAACCACTACRAAAGGACACCAATAAGAAGAAGAGACTTGCTTGGGCCAAGAAACACAAACAAACAAACATTAGACCGGTAGAAATCTGTGCTTTTGGTCTGATGAGTCCAAATRTGAGATTTTTGGTTTCAACCGCCGTGTCTTTGTGAGGCGCAGAGTAGGTGAACGGATGATTCCCGCATGTGTGGCACTACTTTTGAGCAGCTCTGGTCAAAAGAGAGGGAAAAGTAATTTTCACTGACTGACATTAGGGGATGATGAATGGCATGGGGGGTGGCTGATCTCTCACACCCACCAAGCCCCCATTAAAAGCTACCAGACAGTGGTGAGAACAGGGGGTGGGAGTYGAGAGCAGGGGGGGCTTCTGTCTGCCTGTACGGGGCTTATTTAATTAAAGCTGCAGACTCTGGAGGGGGAAAGTCAGATGTGTGGCTCTAACATAGTTACACTTGGACTGCACATGTCTAATGGAATGGTGCATGTGGGGCTGAGTGTGACAGGCAAGGTGTGTGTGTGTGT
>NW_019950873.1:0-7190 GCF_002910315.2 Salvelinus sp. IW2-2015 | reverse complement strand
TATTCATCATTTAAATAGTAACCATTATTTATTATTTTCCATAAGGGAAATTGTGCAAAAGTGTACCCTGTTGGTTACATTTGGTTAGTGCGGTCCCTGTCCTATGTAGAGAAGGAGAATAATGTCAGAACGTATAGATAAGAAATCAATTAAGTGATATAATCATTAGAAGGCAGCTGATTTTGGAGGACAGTTCACACCAGCTAAATGGCCTTTGAGGGCTTGGTCTACTCACCAGTGCCACTCGTAGATGGGAAGCTGATGGGCCGCCTTTGCAGCCGGGGGCGTTAAGGCACGGGTCGTGTTGGACCGTAGTGAACAGACGGCTCTTAGGGGATGGACGTCAGAGAAATGAGCTTGCTTGGATAGCTGCTCACCACACAGAACTGGAGGAAAGACAAACCAGTTAGACAAACACAGCTAGACCTAGGAGAGACCAGTATGAATTAGCACAGACACTCACTTGGTCATCCGCTACATAGATTATCAAATGTCAATCTCTCTTATAGTCTCGGAATATCTGCAATAAAGAGAGAAAATAGTGAGAGAGATGGAAGAAGAGAGTGAGAGAAAGGTCAAATAAGAAGGCTGTGTTTCTTGCTACGGGACTGTTTGTGTTGTCACCAGTTTGGATTGCATCTGGTTTTTCTCTCTCTCATCGTCCTCTTCACCACGTCTCCCCCTCAATTCATCCATCTCTCTCAACTCCTCCTGCCCTCTTCCACCACCCTCTCTCCACCACACTCTCCCCCTATCCACGATCTCCCTCCTCTCTCCACCATCTCCCCCTACCTTTCTCCTCCCCCTCCTCCACCACTGCTTGCCCTCAGCCACTGTCCTGCTCTCTCTCCACAACCTCCCCCTACCACTCTCCGTCTCTCTCCACCAATCTCTCTCTCCACCACTGGACTCCCCCTACCACTCTCCTTCTCGTTCTCTCCACCACTCTCACCCCTACCAACTCTCCCCCTTCCTCTCCATCCACTGCTCCCCCTACCTACTCTCCCTGCTCTACACCTCCCTCTCCACCACTCTCGCTCTCTCTCCACCAATCTCTTCTACCACCTCCCCTCTCTCCACACTCTCCCTCTCTCTACATCACTCTCTTTTTCCACTCTACATCTCTTAGTGACTCTTCCCCGAAATACACAAACAATCTATTTAGACCCTGCTATCTCACGAACACAAGACCTTTTTTTGATCAAGCACAATGGCACTCAGGAGTATGAAGCGAACATGTTACAATAAGATAGACTGGATACAAAGAAACACAAATACATTCTGAAACATCATTAACCTCTCGTTCCTTTTTTATCCTCTCTCTCCTTTCTCTTCATGTCTTCTCATCCCATCTGCGATCAACGCTCCCTCCTCTGTCTTTCCTCCGTTCCTGATCCCCTTTCATCCATCCGATCCTTCAAAACACACACACACTCCTCCACACACTACACACACATACGTTATTCAGCATCATCAAGTGACGGTGTCCTACAAAGCTGGCTGGGAGAGATCAGGATGATGGTATGTGTGTCATTGTCGAGCTCCTCCTCTCTTCTTTTCCTACTGGTACGGACGTCTGGTTATGGCATCATCGCGCATGACTACCAGTCTCAGAGCCCAGGTCCACACCCGTCCCTTGCTTGCTCGTAGCCTCGTTCACCGTTAGATTGACAGAGAGCAGTATGTTACTCTGCTTTGGAGTCATTGAGGGTTTTTGCCTGACGTAGGCTTTAGCTTAGTCTAGAGTGTTTTCGCTGTAGATTTATTAGTACAATCAATGCTACAGACCTGTCCATTTATGTGGGTCTGTCAAAGTTCAGGGTCGATGTCTGTCTGTTTCCCTCAGGTCAGGGGAGCCCTTCTCTACATCCACCTTGTCCTCTGGGTGGCCTGTACCATTGGGTAAAGGTTTGTCCATTCACACCATTCTGGGAAGGGAATGGGGGGGGGGGGGGAGAGCATCCATTGAAATAATGTCATTTGATAATAGTAGTAAAACATTTTTGTGTACAGTGTGTGTGTGTGTGTGGTGTGCGTGACTGCGTGTGACGTACAGTATGTGTATTGACGTGTGTGTGTGTGTGTGTGTATTTATGTGCTTGTGTGTGCATGTGTGTGTGCATGTGTGTGTGTGTGGTTGCATGTGTAGTGTGTTTGGTGCACTGTGTTATGTGACGTGCTGTGTATGTGACGTGTCTGTGTGTGTCGTGTACGTGGCGTATGATGACGTGTGTGTTGGAACCTGTTTTTTGCCTCCTTTTTAGCTTTTCTTTTTCTTTCTTTCTTTCTTCCTCTTTGTTAGTATCTCTTTTTCTTCTTCTCGTCAGCAGCTTCCAATTGTCCAATACCGTCTGTTGTGACGGAAATGAAAGAGAGCGGTTGGAGAGAGACATTTCAGAGAAAAAGTGGCAGCTTGAGAAGAAAGAAACACAACAAACACACACACTACTCTTTCTGCAGTGGCGTCCAGGTATAACTCCAGCGTTGGTATTAGTAACTGTGGTTGAGGAACGGAATAGTGTTACCTGGGATCTTCTTTTGCTGCGGGACAGAACAACAAACAAACGGGGGGGGGGGGGGTCAATAGACAGTCATGCTAAAAGGCTGCTTTAAACTCCATTGTTCACTTTACGCATCTCCCCCTTAGTATGTATTGAGTGTCCTCCGTTCACCTTTCGTATGTGTCCTGTGTCCAGGTAGAAGCTCGTCCCAAGGAACGCTGCCCAGAAAGAGTACCGTGGCTGGGAGAGAAGAGAACAGGGATGTTATGCCACTTTGAGAAGAAAGTGGGACACAGTACAGTTTAGACGAATAAACTCTCCCCCCTTCTACTCAAAACAAATCAGACTCCACAGCTGTGTTTGAGATGACAGTGAGCAGAGAGAGCAGCGATGGATTGCAGCCAGGCCCGGTCCTAGGTTCAGCAGGTAGTACACACGCAGCGTTACCAACACAGCCAAGCTAGGGGCAACAGAGACACATGTCATCAATAGGGGGAATAGCACAGCAACAAGGGGCCTCATTATAAACAGTGCTTGTGCACAGAATATGCCCCCAAACACATTTTTATGAAACAGTGCTTGTGCACAGAATATGCCCCAACACATTTATTAAACAGTGGCTGTGCACAGAATTATGCCCCAACACATTTATATAAAACTAACTTTGAACGTGAGAATGTGCTTATCCTCACGCTAACTTCCAGACCAGAGGAACGCACACTTTCTAAGTGGTTGAAAGTATTGTATTACAAAAGCAAAAGTAGGCCTAGTAGCCTTGTGGCCAATGGGGGAGCAGTATAAAAACATCACACAACTGTACCACTAGCCATCACACGCTGACACAAGACTGGAGTGTAGAAACATCGAGAACATCCATGAATAATATTGGAGTTCGTCCTGTCCCCCACGCAATATTTACGTGTGGTACATTTTACGGTAAAATGGTTAATACAATGATGGGGTTTCTATGTCTCACTCATATACGTCAGCTAGGCAAATGCAGGTCATAAGATTGAAGTTTATGTCATGTGTTGCTTCTTCACACAGGTCCACTGTGTTGCTCTTCCAGAGTGCAGGAAATGTCTAGGTACTGCTTAAACCATGCTCTTCCAGGTTTAACAAACACTAATGCAGGAACAGGGACAGCCTAGGACACCACACACAGCACACACACAACATACATTCAGATCAGATCAGTGGTGTTGCTGTTTGGTGGGGGGGGGGGGGGTAGAGAATAAATACCTTGGGTATGTCTGCCTCAACAGTGTCCACCAGTTTGCAGAATGGTGACTCAGTACAATCACTGAGGAAACCACGCGCAGCAACCTGGCACATATACATCCACCTAGAACACCATCAGCAAAGTGGTGTTGCCTGCCAGAAATATCTAGCAGGGTGCGACATACCAGTGCGTTCGGAACGTATTCAACCCCGCCCCTTGCCCTTTTTCAATTGTTTTGTTACAGCCTTATTCTAAGACATTGATTATAATAGTTGTTTTTTACCCCTTCCAATCTACACAACAAAACCCATTGACATCACAATACCACCTCCATAAATGATAAGAGACAAGAACGTTATTTATTTATTTTTTCTGGCAAATTTATAAAAACTCAAACATTTTTTTTTTATTTTTTACATATTTACATAAGATATGCAGACCCTTTACTCAATACTCTTGTTGACAGCACTTGTGCAGTGATTACAGGTCCTCGAGTCTCTGGTATGACGTGTACAAGCTTGGCACAACCTGTATTTGAGAGTTTCTTCCACTTTTTTCTCTGCAGATCCTCTCAAGCTTGTCAGGCTTGGACGGAGAGGTCACTGCAAAGTCTATTTGCAGGTCTCTCGAGATGTTTGATGCGAGTTCAAGTTTCCGGGGGCTTTTTGGCTTGGGCCTCCCCCAACTCAATGACATTCAAAAACTTGTCCGAAGGCCACTCCTGTGTTGTCTTGGCGTGTTGCGTCGGGTCATGTCTGTTGGAGGGTGAAGCTCCAGTCTGAGCTTCCTGAGCGCTCTGATGGGTTTCCCATCAAGCGGAATCTCTCTGTGTGTTGCTCCGTTCATCTTTCTCCTCTCGAAGAACATCCCCACAGGCATGATGCTTGCCACACCATGCTTCACCGTGAGCGATGAATGCCAAGGGTTCCCTCCAGACGTGACGGCTTGTATTCAGGCTAAGCAAGTTCATATTGGTTTCATAGAGCAGAAGAATCTTGTTGTTTATGGTCTGAAGAGTCCTTAAAGTTTTTGCCTTTTGGCATCACAGCAGGCCTCTCATGTACCTTTTCCTGAGCGAGTGGCTTCCAATCTTTTTTGTCTTCTGACATGCACTGTCAATGTTGGGACCTTTATAGACAGGTGTGTGCCTTTCCAAAGTCATGTGCAATCAACTTGATATTTTACCACCGTGGACTCCAAATCAAGTTGGTAGAAACATCTAAGGATGATCAAATGAAACAGGATGCACCTGAGCTCCTAATTTCGAGTCCTCATAGCAAAGAGTCTGATACTTATGTAAAAATAAGGTAAATTTCAGTTTTTAAACTTATTTTATACATTCTGCAAACATTTCTAAAACCACTGTTTTCGCTTTGTTCATTATGGGGTATCTGTTATGTAGATTGACGAGGAAAATTTCATTAATCAATTTTTAGAATAAGGATGTAACTGTACAAAATGTAGAAAAAGTCCAAGGGGTCTGAATACTTCCGAATGCGCCTTGTGTGTGTGTTGGTGTTGTGTGTGTGTGTGTGTGTGGTTGGTGTGTGGTGTGTGTGTGTGTGTGTGGTGTGTGTGTGTGTGTTGTGTGTGTGTGTGTGTGTGTGTGTGTGTGTGTGTTACTCTTGTGTCCTGCCCCAGTGGCTCTCCTGGATGAGGCTAACGGGACAATAGAAGCAGCGTGACACGAGTAGCATTGGAAGTAATCCTCCCACTGTGTTACTGCAGACCCAGAGCACCAGCGCTCTAGAGAGAGATGTATTGAAAGGTTGGGAGATGAGAGGTATGGCAGATGCCAGAGGAATGCACTAATGACTGCATCATTTGAACACCACAAGTCCAGTAAGTTTAGCGCATATTCAGACTATACTGAGTCCCAGCTGCTCACAGCCCCTGTTGTATTGTTAACTGCAACTCGGTGGTATTCTCATCCATCCAGATTGTGGGATCTTAATTTGATCGCTCTTTCGTTTGATAAAAATGTTCTGCTAAACACGGAAATAGCAAACTTGTAGTGTATTCAAGGTTTAAAAAGCTCTACAAGTTTGTAATTTCCTCTTTTAAAATTTCAGAACTTGATTTGACCTAAGGTAAAATTGTATTAACTTCTATTAAAAATATCCATGAATTATAAATCTGCCATAATAATTTACATTTCCTTTGCTGCTAGGATTATTTTATCTCTGCTGTAAGGCAACCTGAGCTTAACTAAAGATCCTACATCTGGTGGCTTGACTGAGCTCAGAGCTGTGTCGGCATTAAACTTCAGGACCAGAGAGCTGTTGATAACATTATGGGGCTGGAAATGAAGTATCAAGAGCCAGAAATCTTGCTTGTTTGTAGGTGACCAAATACTTATTTTCCACCATAATTTGCAAATAAATTCATTAAAAATCCTACAATGTGATTTTCTGGATTTTCTTTCATCATTTTGTCTGTCATAGTTGAAGTGTACCTATGATGAAAATTACAGATCTCTCTCATCTTTTTAAGTGGTAGAACTTGCACAATTGGTGGCTGACTAAATACTTTTTTGCCCCACTGTATATAATAGGCGGTGTCAGAGGAAAGCCCATAACATTTTCAGAGACTCCATTCACCCAAGTTACAGACTGTTTTCTCTGCTACCACACGGCAAGCGGTACCGGCGCGCCAAGTCTAGGACCGAAAGGCTCCTCAACAGCTTCTACCCCCAAGCCATTAGACTGCTGAACAATTCATAACAATTGCCACTGGACAATTTTCATTGACCCCCCCCCTCCCTCTTGTACACTGCAGCTACTCGCTGTTTGTTTGTTACCTATGCATAGTCACTTCGCCCCCACCTACATATACAGATTACCTCAACTTGCCTGTACCCCTGCACACTGACTTGGTACCGGTGCCCTCTGTATATAGCCTCGTTATTGTTATTCTTATTGTGTTACTTTTTATTATTACTTTTTATTTTAGTSTACTTGGTAAATATTTTCTTCTTCTTGAACTTCACTGTTGGTTAAGGGCTTGTCAGTAAGCATTTCCGGTAAAGTCTACACTTGTTGTATTCGGCYCATGTGGCAAATAAAGTTTGATTTGATTTAAAGGACACCAATAAGAAGAGACTTGCTTGGGTCAAGAAACACAAGCAATGGACATTAGACCGGTGGAAATCTGTCCTTTGGTCTGATTAGTCCAAATTTTGAGATTTTTGGTTCCAACCGCTGTGTCTTTGTGAGACACAGAGTAGGTGAACTGATGATCCCCGCATGTGTGGTTCCCACCGTGAAGCATGGAGGAGGAGGTGTGATGGTGTGGGGGTGCTTTGCTAGTGACACTGTCTGTGATTTATGTAGAATTCAAGGCACACTTAACCAGCATGGCTACCACAGCATTCTGCAGCGATACACACACCTGGTTTGCGCTTAGTTGGACTATAATTTGTTTTTCAACAGGACAATGACCCAACACAACTCCAGGCTGTGTAAGGG
>NW_019950872.1:0-7195 GCF_002910315.2 Salvelinus sp. IW2-2015 | reverse complement strand
CACACACACACCACACACACACACACACAACCAACCTAACCTTGTCCACGGTCCACATAAACCACCAGTATTCCTCTGGATGGTGGTGGACCCTAAGCTAACAACAAACGTTGCCACAGACGTTAGAGAACGTTTCGCTTAAGAGTCTCATGAACTACGTTTTCATACAAATGTTCCCCTGTCGATGTACAAGTCAGTTGCCCGTGATGTACAAGTCATGTTCCCAGTGATGTAAGTCCAGTGTTCCGTGATGTACAAGTCATGTTCCCGTGATGTACAAGTCCATGTTCCCGTTGATGTACAAGTCATGTTCCACTGTTTATGTAAGTCATGTCTAATGAAGGAGCTATCCCTTCTATGGACCCACAGCGTGCGGGTGACTGTTACCATCCCATCCGATCTGCTCGAGCAACCTCTACCAAGTCAGACATGTTAATGGTTTCTGGGTTTTGTTTGTGAAAAGAGACATGTAGAGGAAGGAAACCAGAGTGTGTTCTGCCATTGACGTCTCAGACACTCAGATCCTGGTCGACGAATGGTCAACACCATCGGAAATTGGTCAAAATCACACGATGCCTGGTCACAATTTGGTCAAAATCACAACGACTGCCCTGTCGCCGAAATATGGTCAAATAACTTGAGTGCCTGGTCACAAGTGTTGGTCAAAATACAGTCAAGACTGGTCCAATTGGTAACACGTCCTGGTCACAAATTTTGGTCAAATATCACATCAGTGAGATGCTCGGTCACAAGTAGAGGTTCAAAACAATCACACCTGGCATAGGCTGCGTCACGAATTGGTCAAAATCACACAAATGCCTGGTCACTCATGTGGTCAAAATCACCACGATGCCTGGTCACCCAATAAGATGGTCAAAAATCACACATTCGGCCTGGTTCAAATGGTCAAAAGTCACACCACATGCCTGGTCCCAATTTGTGTCAAAATCAACACGAATGCCTGACGGTCACAATTTGGTCATAGTCCTAATCTCCAACAGTGCTCTGGTCACAATGGTCAATCAATCTAACCACGATGCGTGACTGGGCACAAATTGGTCAAAACATCCACATGCCTGGTTCACAATTGGTCAAAATCACGACGGACGCTATGGTCGACCCTGGTCACAAGTTGGTCAATAATACACACCCATTACTGATGTTCTTTCAGGTGGCTTTGGCCTACAATTGGTTACGAAAATCACACGATGGCCTTGGTCGACAATTGGTCAAAATCACCAGATGCCTGTCATCAATGTCAAATAATCAACAGTCGCCTGGCACAATTGGTTCAAAATCACCGTCCTGGCAACATTGGCACACGGTGGTCCAAATTGTCAAAATCACACGATTGCACCTGGTCACACATTGGTCAAAATCACACCGGATCCTGGATCCAATTGGTCAAAATCACACGATGCCTACTCAATTGTCAAATCAACACGATGCCTGGTCACAAGATTGGGTCAAAAATCACACGATGCCTATGGTCACAATTGGTCAAAAATCACATCGAGTGCCGTGGTCACAATGTCAGAACATCACACGGATGCCCCTGGTAACACAATTTGCGTCAAATCACACGATGGCTAACTACATCACAATTGGTCAAAATCACACGATGCCTGGTTCACACTATTTGGTCAAAATCAACATCGATGCTACTCACATATTTGGTCAGAAATACACGATGCCTGCTGCACAATTGAATCAAAAAGTCACACCGATGCCTACTCACCAATTGAGTCAAAATCACACGGATGCCTACTCACAATTGGTCAAAATCACACGATGCCTGGTCACAACTGGTCAAAATCACACGTAAATGCCTCCACATACTTGACAAATTGGTCAAATCACACGCCGATGCCTGGTCACAATTGGTCAAAAATCACACGTATGGGCCTGGTCACAATTGTGTTGTACCGGTTGATGATGAAAACCATCTATTTAATCCATTTGATTAGCAATAACCGGCTGTAACGTACAAAGGGGTTGAATTACTTTCCGAAAGCACGTATATTGTTGGGTAACTCTGGACGACGACAAATAATGAAGCTGAAACTGAAAATTTTCTTTATGGTAAGATTTATACTAGGCATTTCATCAAGTACACATATAGCTGGTTAATGGTCATCGATAGATTGATTATTTAGGATTTCACCTATGGTCACCAGATACATATCAGGATCATGACGCTCTTAAAATGATCACCAAACATAATACAGGACTGAAGTGGTTACCAGGTCCCAGACATAACAGACATGGTTACCATGTCCCAGACATATACAGCACGGACCATCTTACACACATAGGAAGTTGACGTTACCAATGGTCACCAGGCGA
The DNA here is from genome assembly GCF_002910315.2 of Salvelinus sp. IW2-2015. Classification (NCBI taxonomy): domain Eukaryota; kingdom Metazoa; phylum Chordata; class Actinopteri; order Salmoniformes; family Salmonidae; genus Salvelinus; species Salvelinus sp. IW2-2015. The sequence continues at coordinate 4,849 of NW_019950872.1, read as the reverse complement.
TCAGGCTGATGACCTTAAAGGTGTACAAAATTACGGACATGGTACCATGGTCCCACCCAGAAATATACAGGACATGGTTTAGAATTCAGGTGTCCATGGTCATCACACAAACATATACAGATCTGATGGTTACCATGGTAGACACCAAACACTATAACAGGACATGGTTACCATGTTCCACCACAACAATTATCGAGGACCATGTTACCATGGTCACCAAACATATACAGGACATGGTTACCATGTTCACCAAACATATTACGAGGACATGGTTACCAAAACTGGTCACCATACATTATACAGGACATGGTTACCATGTTCACCAAAGCATATACAGGACATGGTTTACCGATGTTCACCAGAACATGATACAGGGACATTGGTTTTCATGGTTCACCAAACATATACAGGACATGGTTACCATGTTTCACCAAACATATACAGGACATGTGTTACCATGGTCACCAGACAGATACCGGACATGGTTCCATGTACCAAATACGGATGTGGCCACCGCATAACAGGACTGGTTACCATGTTACCAAAATATACAGGACATGGTTTACCATGTTCACCAAACTATACAGGACATGGTTACCAATGTTTACCAACATAATACAGGACATGGTTACCATGGTTTACCAACATATACAGGACATGGTTACCATGTTACCATACATATACAGGACATGGTTACCATGTTTCAGACAAACATATACAGGACATGGTTACCATGTGTCACCAAACATATAATGGACATGGTTACCATGTTCACCAAACAATACAGGACATGGTTACCATGTGTCACCAAACATATACAGGACATGGTTACCATGTTCATCCAAACATATACAGGACATGGTTACCATGTTCACCAACATACAAGACAGGTTACCATGTTCACCAAACATATAAGGACATGGTACCATGTCACCAGACATATACAGGGACCATGGTTTACCATGGTCCACCAGACATATACAGGCACATGGTTACCATGGTCACCACACATATACCGGACATGGTTACCATGTTCACCAAACATATACAGGACATGGTTACCATGGTCACCATGACAATCGTGAATATATCTAATCAACGTCTCCTAACCCTCACAACTGGACACTGTGAATGTTCTTGAATGTCTCCTCTAAAGTTGTATATTCTATGAGAACGTTTGTTAACCACGTTCTAGATAGATTTGTTGTCATTAACAAATGTTCTCCTAACCTTTAAAACCCAAAAAACATACTCAAAAGGTTTGTCTCCCTGGAATGTTAGCTGGGAGATTGCATCCAAACCGCTCCACTATCCTGCTGTCCTACTCTACCTCTCCTGTCCTCTCTACCTCCTCCCTGTCTTCTATACTGGGGAACTACTTCGGTCCGTCAAAATTAATTTAAATCCGGAAAAGGGACTTGTGTGTTGTCACATGTGGTGTGTGGTGGTGGGCGATGGGTGGGGGCAGGGGGGTGCAGGATGTTAGAGAATTTGACAGGTGAATTAGTCAGTTTATCCATCGAGAACAGAGCCCGCCATGAAAAACAGATTTCCATTATTTCCAGAGTCCACACAGCCCTTTCTACATCTCTCATCTCTCTCTCCATCTCTCTCTCATCTCTCCTCTCCATCCTTCTCTCGCCCAGCTTTTCGCTCCTCTCTCTCTCTCCATCTCATCTCTCTCTCTCCCTCTCTGTCCAGCTCATCCTCTCTCCCTCTTTCTCTACTCTCGTCATTCTCTCTCTCTCGCTTTCCTTTCTCATCCTCTCCTTCTCATCTCTCTCTCCTCTCTCTCCATCTCATTCTCTCCCTGTCTCCCTCTTTCTCATCTCCCCTCCTCTCTAGCCTCTCATCCACATGCTTAATCTTCTCCATTTCTCTCATCTCCTCTCTCATCTCTCTCATTCTCTCTCTCATATCCTCTCTCCATGCTCTCGCTCTCATCTCTCTCCATCTCTTCATCTCTCTCTCTCATCTCTCCCTCTCATCTCTCTTCTCCATCTCTTCCCTCTCATCTCTCCTCCTTCTCTCCCTCTCTACCGTCTCTTCATCTCTCCCATCTCATCTCGTCTCCCTCTCTTCTCCCTCTTTCATCTCTCTTACCTCCTCTCCATCTCATCTCTCTCTCCATCTCATCTCCTCTTCTCACTCTCTCTCTCTTCCTCTTCCTCTTCCCTCTCTCCATCTCATCTCTCTCCCTCTCTCCATCTCTCTCTCTCTCTATTACCTAATTCAGACATAAATCATGGTATGTTGCCTGTAAAGAAAGCTGGCAAAGTTGTTTACGATCCTCTTTCAAACGGTCCCATGTTTACCACTTCCTTGACCCCTTATATACATTCAGTGTGTAGCCTGCACCGGGGAAGGGGTGGGGGAGCAAGAGACATTCAACGTTGACCTTGTTGTTGCGACGGTAACCTGACAGCGACAGCATTGATAAGGTCCTAAAATCCTCCAACAGACTGCACTGCTTATATTCCTTCACATTCACAACAGGAACTTAGCTCATTTTATTTTTAGCTCGTCATACTTTGTAAATAATTACCTTGTAATGTGTTAGTTTTCTATTATGATTAACAAAAAGTTTGCTACAGTCAAACTTAAAATGATTTCAGATATGTTGTGGTAATTATATATATTTAAATGAGTTGACGAGCCAGTTAGATCGTTAACAAGCTGGCAACGAACCAAAACATTGTCTAGAAAGATGATTTCAGCTGCCTACCCAGCAAACCAAAAGTTGTTTCTGTGAAAGTTCCCAGAACATTCGTTAGGTTTCGGCAAATGTTCTCATAACATTAAAAAAACTGCCCAGTCGTGCTGATGGTTTTAGAATGTTTGTATAAAACATTCACCTGACGTTGAAAGAACGTTCCTAAAGAACGTTCCTATAACACATTTTAATCGGTTCTTTAAAGGTTCCCAGAATGTTTCTTTATGTTGTGGGAACAGTCCTTGGTGAGAACATTGTGGAGACGTCACAAAAGATACGTTCCCAAAACACAAAAACGGTCCAGGTGTGCCGATGATTCTGCAATGTTTKTTTTACGGTGCAGAAAAAACATTCACCTGATGTAACAAGAACTCAACTCAACTAGTCTAAAGAAGGCCAGTTTTATTGCTTCTTTAATCAGCACAACAGTTTCAGCTGTGCTAACATCAATGTGCAAAAGGGCTTTCTAATGTCAATTAGCCTTTTAAAATTATAAACTTGGATTACTAACACAACGTGCCATTGGAACACAGGAGTGATGGTTGCTGATAATGGGCCTCTGTACGCCTATGTAGACATTCCATAAAAATCTGCCGTTTCCAGCAACATTAGTCATTTACATTAACAATGTCTACACTGTATTTCTGATCAAATTGATGATATTATAATGGACATTTTTTTATTTTCTTTAAAACAAGGACATTTCTATGTGACCCCAAACTTTTGAACGGTAGTGTATATATATATATATATATATATATTTATATATTCTACATATCTCTCTACACATATCTCTACATATATTACATCTCACATATCTCTACATATCTCTCTACATTCTCTACATCTCTCTACACATATCTCTACATACTCTCTCTACATATTCTCTCTACATATCTACATATCTCTACATATCTCTCTAACATATCTCTCTACATATCTCTACACAATCTCTCTACATATTCTCTACATATCTAAACATCTCTCTACATATCTCAATATCTCTCTACTATCTCTACATATCTCTTCTACATATATCTCTACATATATCTCTATATTCTCTCTACATATCTCTACACATCTCTACTCTACATATCTCTACACATCTCTTTACCGTCCTCACATCTCTCTACAATATCTCTACATATCTCTCTACATAGCTCTCTACAATATTCTACATATCTCTCTTACATATCTCTCTACATATCTCTCTGCATATCTCTCTACATATCTCTACATATCTCTACATACTCTCTACATATCTCTCTACATATCTCTTACATATCTCTCTACATATCTCTCTACACATTCTCTACATATCTCTCTACATATCTCTCTACATATCTCTCTATCTCTCTACATATCTCTCTACACATATCTCTACATATCTCTCTACATATCTCTCTACATATCCTCTTAACATCTCTCTAAACATCTCTCTCTACATATCTCTCTACATATCTCTCTACATATCTCTAACACATCTCTCTACACATCTCTCTACATATCTCTCTACATATCTCTACATAATCTCTACACATATCTCACATATCTCTACACATCTCTCACATATCTCTCTACATATCTCTACATATCTTCTCTATATATCCTCCTCTTCTATCATATCTATACATATCTCTCTACATATCTCTCTACCATATCTCTACATATCTCACTACTATCCTCTCATATCTTACATATCTCTACATATCTCTACATATCTCTCTCTATATATATAATATATATACTATATATATATATAATATATATATATATCTCCATCTCCACCATCAGTATATTATAACTCTCATCATCATAATTACTACAATTAAAACTCAGTGCTCTAAGAGCAAGAGAGATGAGGGTGGACAAAGGCAAGCAATTTGTGTGTCTATGCGTGTATGTGTGCATGTATGTGTGTGCATACGTGGTGTATGTGCAAGCATGTGTTTGTGTGTGTGTGTGTGGTGTGTGTGTGTGTGTGTGTGTGTGTGTGTGTGTGTGTGTGTGGTGTGTGTGTGTGTGTGTGTGTGTGATGTGAACTGAGTATGAGTGTGTGTGTGTGTGTGTGTGTGTGTGTGTGTGTGTGTGTGTGTGTGTGTGTGGTGTGGTGTGTGTGTTGTGTGGTGTTGTGTG
>NW_019950871.1:0-7197 GCF_002910315.2 Salvelinus sp. IW2-2015 | reverse complement strand
TTTCCTGTTTTTATTACCTTGCGACAGTTACCAACCTGGTGCTACCAGTATTGCGGTGCTGAGGATTGTTGTCCTTGTGACTTGCTTCGGGTCGGAGACCAGGAGATCAGGAGACCAGCGCAAATCAGGAGACTGTATGTTCGCTTGCAGTTCTCCCCTGGAGACCTAGGTGTAGCGAGGCGCACCATGGTTTAACGACGCTCCTACTAAGGTTCCAACAACGAATTAAGATGCTTGAGAAAACCAGACCCCTGGTTGCTTGGAAATTGACCCACTACTACAGTTCACTTTGTGCGTGTACTTCATCTGGCTGAGTCTACCTTAAAGTTAACTAACCTATGACCTGACCTCCAACCTTATGCATTACTGCCCCACAAAGGCAAGAAGTGACATCCCCAAAAACTATACAACACATAAATCACGTCTTTCTGTCCATAACACTAAAACTGAAACTAAATAATATACTAACAAAGAAGTGTTTCTATAAAAACTTAAACTAATAAAAAACTAGTCAAGTGGATCTGAAAACTAACTGAAAATAAATAAATATCTAATAGATTATTTTTGGGAGCAGTCGGGAGCTGTGAATGCTGAAAGAAATACATTGACACAGAGAGAGAGGCAGTTCTGTCACTCTACACACGACTAACTGAACTACATGTTGATAAGATATTTTGGTCTCTTTGGTCCAGTCATTCCAAATACCTTCCAATAGTTGAGCAGTCAGGTCAAGACGGAGAAACATCACAGGATTCAAAGGAAGATTCCCAGACAGACTGCAGCTGGACAGACAAAACTGGATCTCTCACCATCAGAAATCTCACCCTCAACAACTCTGGGAGTTTATCAGCTAGACATTTCAATACACACAAAACATCTCAGAGATTCTATCTAACTTCTATGGTGAGTGTTGGCTTTATATACAGTTCAAATCTGAGTTTACATACACTTAGGTTGGAGTCATGAAAACTTGTTTTTACCACTCCACACATTTCTTGTTAACAAACCTATAGTTTTGGCAAATCTACTATGTGCATGACAATACATTTTTCCAACAATTGTTTTACAGACAGGATATTTCACTTTTAATTCACTGTATCAAAATCCAGGGGTCAGAATTGCAAGCCGAAGAACACCATCCCAACCGGTGAAGCACGGTGTGGGCAGCATCATGTTGTGGGGTGCTTTGCTGCAGGAGGGACTGCTGCACTTCACAAAATATTTGTTAATATAGTTTAAAAAGCATGTCACTAGGTGTAGGCAAAACCATAAGCAAAATAGGTAAACTGTGAATATGACTAAAGAGTTAATCAGGGTGATTTTTCCACAAATAGACAGTGGTATTTTCCTTTCCATGGTAGCCAAGATCTTATCTATTTTTTGCTACTTTCAGAATAAATTTCTTGGAGTAGATTAATCTTTCTTTTGGATTTGTTTTTATACCGAGTATTCCACATTCTCTGTCAGACCATTTAATTGTTAAACTACACGGTAATGTAAATTTGCATTTTTTAGTGATCCAATACGTAATATAGTACACTTAACATAATTTGGTTTTAATCCAGAGAGGATAGCAAAAGTATCTAGAGCCTCTGAGGCCGTGGAGAGATTATAATTGTGGTTTAAAAGAAAGCATGAATCGTCAGCGTACAATGACACTTAGTTTTTAAGCCACAGATTTCTAATCCCTTAATATTATTGTTTGATCTAATTTTAACAGCTAACATTTTGATGGCAATAATAAATAGATATGCCGATAGTGGACAACCTTGTAAACTCCTCTAGATAGTTGAAAACTTTCTGAGATGTAGCCATTATTTACTATTTTACACCCTAGGGTTACTATACATAACTTTAACCATTTTATAAGAGAGTTTAATCAGTTTATTCAACGTTTATTGGGACTTTTGGAGTTATCCGTTCTTTGCGCCAAGAGAGGATGGGAATGTTAGCAACCTTGGCTAGCATTGTGGGCGAATTCGACAGAAGAAATGGACATTCTAAAACCAAAACAACGATTTATTCTGGAAATAGACTCTTGTACAACATTCTGATGGAAGCTCAGCAAAAGTAAGACAAACACACAACCCAAACGATGGCACAAACGACACCTAGCGGGGGGACAGCAGAGCACCCTGATGGAGGCTAGCTTGCTTGCTTGCTGCTCCAAGCCATTGAATAGATGCCGGTAGCCTATACTTCTGCGCTTATACACTCTAACATTGAGCTCTTACCAAGTGAGCCCTTCCTGGAACGTGCAGAAAAAAAGGAAGAAGTGGAAGAAGTGCAGCGGCTGCTATTTACCAGGTGCGCATTTTTTAAAAGGTTTTTAATGCCTTTAGGGGGTTGTGAAGGAGTGAGGTAGGGGGAGGTACATCTGCAACGGCCGAAAGTCAGACACTAATGTAGTTTTCCAACCACAAACCTCAACTCAACGTGGCAGGTTGCCATCGTTTATAAATACCTTTTTTTGGGGGGGAGGACGACTGGCGCCGCGGTCTAAGGTGTCACTACAGACCCAGGTTCGATCCCGACTGATCGGGAGTCCCTTAAGGCGGCGTACAATTGTCCCAGTGTTATCCGTTTAGGGGAGGGTTTKGCTGGAGTAGGTCGTCATTGTAAATAAGAATTTGTTCTTAACTGACTTGCCTAGTTAAATAAAGGTTAAATAATAAAATAAAAGGTTTTCTTTAAAATCTAACCCCCATATCACACACCCACAAGCTAAAAGCATAATATAACATGTGTGTTCATTACTTACTGAGAGAGAGCCTCAAATATCACATGTATGTGTATATATACACTGTACACATAAATTGGCAATTGGTTCCTGTTTCAGTCATGTCTTTGGCTACATTCACATCGGTGAAATACAGTGCAAATAAAGTATTTAGACCCATTTACTCTTTCCACATTTTGTTACATTACAGCCTAATTCTAAAATGGATTAAATCGTTTTTCCCCTCATCAATCTACACACATACCCCATAATGACAAAGCAAAAACAGGTTCAGACATTTTTGCAAGTGTATTATAAATTTAAAAAAGTAAATATCACATGTACATAAGTATTCAGACCCTTTACTCAGTACTTTGTTGAAGCACCTTTGGCAGCGATTACAGCCTTGAGTCTTCTTGGGTATGATGCTACATCACCAGCTTGGCACACCTGTATTTGGAGGTTTTCTCCCATTCTTCTCTGCAGATTCTCTCAAGTTCTGTCAGGTTTTGATGGGGAGCCACTGCACAGCTATTTTAAGATCTCTTCAGAGATGTTAAATCAGGTTCAGTCCGGCTCTGGCTGGCCACTCAAGGACACTTTATTGGAACATAGTAGGAGCGTCGTTGACATGGTGCGCCTGCTACACCTAGGTCTCAGGGGAGAACTGCAAGCGAAACATTCCAGTCTCCTAATCTTGCGGTGTAGGCACGGTGTCCGAACGAAAGCAAGTCACAAGGACACAAATCCTCAGCGCGCAATACTGGTAGCACCCAGGTTGGTACACTGTCAAAGTAATAAAAACAAGGACAAACCCAAACGATGGCAACAAGCGACACCTAGGCGGGGGGAAGCAGAGCACCCTGATGGAGGCTAGCTTGCTTCTGCTCAAGGCTATTGAATAGATGCCGTTACCCTATACTTCTGCGCTTAACACTCTAACATTGAGCTTCTTCCTGGAAGCGACGCCGAGAAAGGAAGTGGAAGTAGTGCAGCGGCTGCTTATTGAAAGGGTATCATTCCACAGCAACAACAGTACATAAACTCAGCCCGCCTAAAGGATTATTGGAATACAGCGGCTGTGAAGAGCTCTAAGTCGCCAGCAATTAGAGAACTAGAAAATGCACACGCTTCAATATTTGGAAATATCAGTAGTTTCATCATCGGTAAGTAGGGCTATTCCCGTAGAAGTTGTACTTTGTGGTGGTTACTGTGTGTAATATTAGCATGTCTTTCTATAAATGTATAGGCCTAGCCTATTAGACCTACTGTTATTCATTTATACATTTATTTCGTTGTCAATCTATTGTTTAGCTATAGTCCTTGTGTCCTTTTTAACACCATTCCCACGAATAAAGTCGCACAAGAAAGTTACAGCTCTGGTTCAAACCTGGCCATTCTCTCGGAAAGATGGTGTGTGGGTGAGAAATTGCTGGTTTAGTCTGGTTCAGTCTCTCATTCTTCTACCATACCGACGATCAGAGTCACATCTCTCCCCACAACAAGAGCCACAACAGCTCCAGCTGCAGGGGAAATCGCCAGTTTACGATACCAGATGACACGGAGTAACAGGAGTTGAATGTAATACCGAACACGGCTAACCAAACTGGGCTATCAGCAAATTGTAAAGGCATTCCTAAAAATAATTGGGTGTCAAATTTGAATGTAGACTAATTATTCATATAGCTATCCTATGGACTTATCAATCGATAAGATAAAATGTGTATATCTTGTTTATGGCCTTTGGACTTTTTTTTAAATTTCGAGCAACGGCGACACATGGAGTTGGAAGTAGAACTATCTGTGCTGACTGACTACCTCAATTATACATAATTTAACAAGAGCGCTTGCCACATGTAACTCTCATAGCCATCTTTTCTTTCGTTGTATGCACTATTTAGGCCTACTAACTTAGACCAAGGTAAAAACAGTTCAGGTTGGATATTCACCCGATATTCGGCTTTCAAACCTCATAGCTTCAAACACTTAGGACACAGCGGACTAAAATAGTGGGTCATGATGTTGGAAAAATTGTGCACAAACATGCACAGGTCTTATTTTCACGATTTTGGAACATAATCACTTTCCACAGCTATCTAAACATGTGGAAATGTGAGCAGCATTCCGTAATTGAGTTGAATTAGTAGTGGCGCAAACAAATGTAGCATAACTTTTTTTACATTCTAATTTTCAATAGCTCCTTGGTCATGGTGGACCTAACTGACCAAAACTTCAAAACATAGTCCTACACAGACCAGTTGTCATTCATTCACACTGTACATTCATTGCAACTTTTTTTCAATAGCTTGCAAGCCCACATCACCAGTGTATAATTCAGGCGCTACCTGCCTTTAGTTTTGTCCATTTTCATCTCACACTTTGTTACATGAATTTTGTAGCATTTTCTATTTCAATAACTCCTTGTCCATGTGAAACTACTGACTCAACCAAGTTTCGGAATGTCCATTGACTACTATAATTGCACACCTTTAGTTTGTACATTTTTCATCTCACACGCATTTACATTAATTTGCTGCTCTCCCGTGAAAGACAGTGTCTACTCGACACTACACTATGGTTACTCTGGGCCTCTCTCCTGGAGGCCCTCCATGAGGTACCTCGATCCAGGCCTAAGTACCCGTCGGCTCTTGGTGAGATGACTCTCCTGGAACTACAGATCTCTAGGCTCCACACCAATTCTCCCTACCGGTCAACACCCTCCTCAACTGTGCATCATCTATCACGTGTCGGGAGGGCCTCAGCAGCCTCCATAACCTTGCCCAACCAGCGAAACGCGGGGCACCCACCTGAAGCACCCCCACGGACAGATAAGACTGTCTATATACGGCTGTCAGGAACGACACCGTGCACCTGGTAAGCCCGAAAACGGCTCTGTGCCACCGGTGACCCGCCCATTTTTTTTCAGTCTCAGAGACTAAGTCCCACTCCAACCTCTAATGCTGAGTTGCTGCTCTAGCCGCCCGGTCTCGGCTGCCCTGCTCGGACTCTGATGCCCTCGCCTTTGTATGGAGGCTACTTTGTGCACTGGTGGACCCTTTGACTCCAAGCGAGTCCCAACCTGCCTCACAGTCATACAGAAGGACGGGCTGTTGGATGGGCGACCAATCAACCTAGCCCCCTAACCATCAGCCCCATGTCAATCGTATTTACGCTTCTTTACCTCGCCTGCCGGGGCTCTCTCACACTCTGTGTCTGGCTTCTTCTGCTGCACCTTGGTAACCCCTAAGTAAAGAATGAGGATGTGGAGGAAGACGCCTTCCGTCCAGTCAAAAGCTTGTGGATCGAGGGCTGACTTTCAATAGATCAGCAGCGAGTGAGCTGCTCCTTCTACATACGATCCTGACAGAATCAGTCGTCTACGAGTGGTTTAGCACCAGAACCCACAAAATGGCTGTGGCAATCAGGAGAGGGGCGCCGTAACTCTCCAACTCACGAACGTTCATCCACCTGCCAAAGAAGGCATAGCTATCCGGGCCAACCAGAAGATCCGTGGCGCTACGGTATCGTTACATTTAGGGGGGCTTTCTGACTTAGCAGCGTTCAGTCATAGTTTCACACCAACCACGAATGGTAGCTTCGACACTATTGGATCTCAAGCCAGCACATACCAAATGTCTGGGGATTTGAGTGTGAACGGCAACAGTGGATACGCTCCTTTGAATTTCATCAAAAGTTACATTCAGTGATCCGTGGCGATGGTGGGAACCTCAGGCTTTTTCTAGTCCGTTTTATGGGTCCACAGCAAATTCAATTGGCATGGATGGTACTACCCATCAGATGTAGGCCCCTCCCAGACAAAGCTGAGATACTCTCTCCCCACTTCGTAGGGCATGAGCAGCATACATGCAATTCCATATCACTGGGGGCCATATGGGTTTAGTTCCGCCTCGAGTATAGTGAGCGTAGAGGAACTCTCCCCGACCTACAATTGTGTGGTTGTCCCATAACTCAGGAAGCAAGGCCTGGTAAAGTGTCAGCAATGTTAAGGCACATGCCTCCTCCACTACATCTCCAAGGAGCATAGAGGAGAAGCTCACCACATAGAATGTAGTAGAGTCCCGCAGGCGGACGTGACGACTGGCAGTTGGTCCATACGCGCTAACCATTCCTCTCCATTTTAGTGCTCCCGCTGTTAACGGGTCCAGCCGAAGCCAGCTTTCGTTTCAAACTTTCGGGTTTAGAGTTAAGCTAAGTATACGGGGGATTGCGTGTTTAAACGTTTTCAATCCACCACAATCCGCTCTGTGATCAGACTGATGCAGTAGTACACTTTCATCAGCCCAGTTCTCAGGACTTAACTCCCCCTCCTAGCCAAGAGGGATGTGTTCAAGCCATCATTCTCTGATTGGCTTCCCTGTCCAGGTCCAGTGATTCAACTTACAAGAGCACCACACATCGAGCAAATCATTGAAGTCTGGTGGAACCGCCCTCACTTTTCATGCTTGACGAAAAGCCCG
>NW_019950870.1:0-9488 GCF_002910315.2 Salvelinus sp. IW2-2015 | reverse complement strand
TTACTTACTTGAATAGGTTCTCCCAGCCATGTGGACAATTGGAAACAGGACAGCAAAGTTTGTCACCAGAGGGTTTTAGAGGATATTACTATTGAACTATGTACCCATTTAATAACCAGACCTTCATACAAACTTGCTCTGCTGAATTCTTGAGTCACAACGGGCGGCCTAAGCGGCATCTAGTCCATCTGCTGACTGGACGCAGTTGAGTAAAATGTATTAATTTTTTTCAGACAAAAAGTTAAAGTGTAGGAAGCATGAGTTTTTACTCACCAGTGTAACAACACAGTGTAGTTAAAGACTTAGTAACTGAGTTGTAGCCACAATCTGGTTACCTATAAGTACAAACAATTATGTTTTTGTTTGAAATTTACAAAATTCAAATTACAAATTTACATTTTAAATGTTTTCTTTAGTCAAGTATGACAATTGTTTTTTTTAGGGGTGTAGGGTGGAAGCTGTCTCAGCGTAACAGGGAATTCCTGTCCGTCGGCTTCCTGTATAGGTCTGTGCTAAAGCCACACCCCTCCCTCTTAATCAAAATGTCCAGATAACTTGTTTCATGCGCATCAAAGGTGAGGGTGAATTTCAGATGTTCACTGCTTGTATTGATGAAGGAGTGGAATCGATGAAGTTCCTCTGCTGTCCCCTGGAATAGAAGGAACACGTCATCAATGAAGTCTTTTTCAGAACCTGATGAGGTGCTAGAATGGATTGTTAGGGCTGATAATCACATTCTTCTCTAACAACCCCACATACAGATTTGCATAATTAGATGCTATTTTTAAACTACAATGACCATAATGACCTGCATGTCTACTTGTCTTGTCTGTTTATTTTAAACCTGCTATGTAAAAGAGACAGAAGAATGCATGATGGTCAACGCTATCCGGGATCCTTGGGACATCCCTACCCTAACACTAACCCTACCCTAACCTTAACCATTTAAAATGTGAACTTCAATGGGCTAGGGACGTCCCAAGGATGTATCTCTACCTGACAATACATGATCTAAGTGATTGATAGTTGGTATTCAGCAATCATAAAGCCTTATTTACTTTAATGAACTACTAAAATAGTGATTTTGTCAGACAGCAGCTCTACACTTTATTGACTGACTGATCCATTCATCCTTCCATCCCTCCTCAGCCTTCCTCTCCTCTGAAGACCCAGTGAGGGTGGAGCTCAGTCAGAGAGCTGTTGAGGGACTGGTTCGGAAGAACACTTCTACAGCCAGAAATGTGAGAGGTCACACGTGGTTTAGATAGTAAATATTTATGTTCCCTTAGCAGTTCATCACGTAAGCAAAAGGGAATATGTTCCATAATCTATGTTTATTTACATTAGTGCAAGTTGTCCACTGATATTGGTGTAATTTCTCACCCCCTTTTGGCTGTATGAAAGTTAATTTTCCCTCAGACACACATTTGTTCTTTGATATTATGAAGGTAATTTGTGTCAAATGTACTTTTCCCCACTCATTCACCCCATCTCTTTATATTGAATATTTATATTCAGTGGCCTGACTGCATCCAGACTGTCATAGGCCCATCCTGGTAGATCTGAACCTAATGCAGCTTAGAGTGATCGGATGACAGACGTCACATTTAGGTGCCAGGTGTAACTGAGGCCATAGATGCTCCATATCCATTACTTTGAGTGTTTTTATATAACATGACTGAATGTGTTTATTTCTGTGTTGCAGGGGCAGTCAAGAAATGGAACGGCAAGGCCACAGAACATGACATAAGCAGAGCTGTGGGAGACCACCTCAATCCCCTGGTAGAGCCGGGGGTGGTGTTTACCACTCCACCACACTTTCAGCAGGCTTGAAAAGTGGGATTGATCTGGTTGATCCATTTGTTTGTTTCTGTTTTCAGTAGTTGAATCATTTGACATGGGATTGATACTGATTTTCATACTAAGAGGGACCAAGAGTCTTTCGATTGGTCGGTCATTGGGTTCATATATCTCCCTCACCAACTTTAAGCACCAGCTGTCAGAGCAGCTTACTGATCATTGCACCTGTACACAGCCCATCTGTAAATAGCCACACCCAACTACCTCATCCCCGTATTGTTATTTATTTATGCTCCTTTGCACCCCAGTATCTCTACTTGCACATTCATCTTCTGCACATCTATCACTCCAGTGTTTAATTGCTAAATTGTAATTATTTCGCCACTATGGCCTATTTATTGCCTTACCTCCATTTGCAAACACTGTATATAGATTTTTCTGTTGTGTTATTGACTGTACTTTTGTTTATCCCACGTGTAACTATGTGTTGTTTTTGTCACACTGCTTTGCTTTATCTTGGCCAGGTCGCAGTTGTAGATTAGAACTTGTTCTCAACTGGCCTACCTGGTTAAATAAAGGTGAAATATAAATAAAATTTTGTTGTTGAAATCAAATCAAGCTTTATTTATACAGCACATTTCAGGCATGAATGCAACACAATGGCTTCACAGGAAAAAAACACAATGAAAATAAACAAATATTTAGTACACAACAAACAGAAGACTAACAATTGAAAGACTAATGAGCACCCTAAGGAAATTCCATTGATTAAAATATTAATCAGATGCAACACTCATCCCAAAATATAAGTTTGTTTTTTAGGAGGGGTTCTGAAAGACACTATGAGGGTGTCCACTGAAAATTGACTAGTAACAACAACTGGGACCTAAAAGACACCCACCATGAGACCCACTAAATCTGCCCAAGAAGAGGCAAACAAAAGAAAAACCCACACCAAACTTAAAGACAGGAAGTGGAACAACTAAAGGTGTTGACTCTCCACATCTATCAACGCAACTGGAGCACTGGGCCAGACACTCTTAAATAGAACCTGGACCAGCTCAGGTGAAACACCTTCCCACTAACGAGATGGACAAGCCAGCACGGGTGTAACACATACTGACTAACGAGGTGACACCAATCAGTGCGTCCTACGTGCTAATGAGCTAGACGCGCTCAAATCCAAACCTCAAAACATAAATGGAAAAACCAAAGCCTGTAACACCTTCCCCCTTAAGACAACAAATATATCCTATATTTTTGTTGGATAAGTTTGCTCACCACCAACATAAAACTTCCATTTCACATTATAATCAACTACAATGCTTCACCTTCACCAATATAAACATGGTGTCTACTGGCTGTCAACAATTAAACATAAGAAATGAAACTTGAAAAAAGCTTAGCTTCTAGAACTTCCTAAAACTCACTAGCTTCTAGAATTCTCGTCTTCCTAAAACTCACTAGCTTCTAGAACTCTCGTCTTCCTAAAACTCACTAGCTTCTAGAACTCTCCTCCCATTGGAACGAGCCCAAACAAAAGTCATCTCCAATACAGAAAAACGTGCAGTCAAAATAAATTGTAATCCATGGCAACGCACTGGCTAAATGCAAAACACAAATATTTTTGACTGCCCACCCTTGAGACAATCAGCAACCAAGTTGTCCTCACCACGGACATGTCTGATTTCAAGAGGAAACTCCTGCAATATCCGTAGTAACTTTCCACCTCACTGCGGAGCTGCTCTCTCTTTTCAGGATTCACTCGATAGGCATGTTGTTGGATCGGGBCCCAGTCCCCAATGTCATGCTCTAGTAACTTTGGTGTGGCACACCCGAGAATGAACCCTGGTATTCTAAAAGAAGGGCAACAATGTCAATATTATTGTCCCCCAAAATTGTCAGTTGGTCGTATAAATAATTATGATTACTAAATATTACATGAACTGTAAATATGAAAAACAAATGTACACGCCTTTGTTAATATGTATTTGCAATACTTCACTTAATGGTGAGGCATGGAATAATAAAACATGTATCTTTTGTCAGGCTGAAAGTTTGAAATATGAGGTGATTTAAGTCATGCTTCTTCAGTAGTGGAATAAAGACAATTAGCATTTGAATGTTGTAAAGAAATACTGGAGTGATGTAGGATTGTTAATAATTGAGATTAAGATTGCGATTATAGACCAATTTATTATACGTTGTCCATGTGTATAGGCTGCAAGTACATTGAAAAAACGACATCTTCTCAACGTTCACTTCAACTAAAACCGAACATATATTGGACATCGGTCGTAGTCTTCTTCTCAACGTCTTTTCAATGACATTTTGCTAGGTGGGATAGCCCAATGTCAAAACAAACTTTTAATGTGTCCAAATCAATTACCAATATGCACAAACAGTTTGTGATAAATTGAGCTATATAAACACAAACATCTGCCACAATAATACATATGACTTGTATTTTTTAAACAAGCATCTTACGTACTGCACAAGAACCAGAAACGCTGTTGCTTTGGCATGTAGCAATAAATCTGTGAAATCAACTAGGGGGGAAAATCAGGTTGTACCTAACACAACTAAAAAAACACATGGAAATGGGAGATATCTTTCACCGCACTGGTTAGAGGACAATCTGCAGAAGACAGTCAGCTACATTTGGGAGTGATGCATTTAAATTTAGGGTTCGCTAAACAAATAAGCGCAACACTTATTTGTCATCACTCATTGATATCATGTTGAAATCAATTGTGCCGAGAGGAGGGAGATGAGGTTGCACGTCCTGTTAAAACTAATAGCTCAAAAACCACACGGAATCTGGGAGTAATGTGTACATCCTTGGTTAGAGGACAACTTGTAGAAAACATCTAGCTACATTTTTATTCAAGTGTAGCTTGTGATTAAAGTGGGCCACCAACACGGTAAGTGTAAGACAGCACTTTTTTGTTACTCACTTTTTGTTAAATAATACTCTTTCAATTCAGAGCCTGGATTTCCCCCCGAGGCTAATATCCATATCATGTTGAAATCAATAGAACAGGGGGAAACGTTTAGGGTTCTACATTGTGACATCATTAAAATACTCCTACTACAATGTTAAAACATTCTACATTGTGACATCATTTCATTGATATCATGAAACAACTCCTTCATGCAGTATTTTCCTTGATGCCTGCTAATAGAGGAAACATTCTATGATAGTATCTCTTGTCACATTGAGAAAGCTAGAAATGATTTCTCTCCTGTGTGTTTACTGTAGTGTAAGAGTCAGTTTAGCTAGCATTAGTCAAAAGCTCTTCCACTTCATCAAGCTAAGAAGGTTCTCTCCTGTGTGGTTGTGGAGTTCAAGATTGCTAGATGTAGCAAACACTCTTCCCAACATCCTCATCACAGACTATCAAGAGCTTTCTCTCCCTGTGTGTTTCTTTGGTCGTTGATATTCCGAGTGAGCTGGTGACTGAGTAAAAACTCTTCCCACAATTGAGTACGCTATATAGGTTTATCTTCCTAGTGTATGCTCTGGTGGTCGATATCAGGATGTTGAGCTGAGTAGTAAAGACTACTTACCCAATGTGTGAGTAGCGGCTATATGTTTCTCTACCTGTACTCATAACATCAAAATCCAAGATCAAATCAACATACTTTTAGCACACTACACCATGGTTAGCATGACATGTTAATGCGAGATTTTCGCATCAGCAGAATTGCTTGTGCTACGTACGTCCGACAATATGCGTAGAGATAATAACCAGACAAAGTAATTTAACCCTAAACAATTCCTAACACACTACCTGTATACACACAGCACAGTGTGTAAGGGATTAAGATAATGTACATAAAGATATTGAATTGAGTGGTGTACAGAATCGGGGTTCTGCATCGCGCATGGCAAGATGCAAGTGAAGAATTAATGCACACTTATAGAGACGTATCTTATAACATATGAGTTTCATAATGTAGAGCTACTGATATCTATGTGTTATGTAAACAATATAAAAAGTGGGCAGTAGCTATAAGTGGCTTAGTAGTACAATGTATGTACTATAGATGCAAGATGCAGTAGATGATATTATACTATTATTAATATAGACATATGAGGCATGGTGTTTTGGTAATTTAGGTACTGTAGAAGGAGTGTGAATTGAATTACAGTGGCATGTGTTTAGATAGTGTGTGTGTGGTAGTCTGGGTGTTGTTTTTACATAATTATCACATTACAATTCCCATTTTTACAATCGTACTGGATTGAGTGTATCGTCAGTTAGTTGTATCGGCAAGCAGGTCCGACTAACATGTTAATGTGTGGCTGTTTGTGTTAGTACAGGTTCTGGATGGCCTTTTGAGAGCGATTTAGAAGCTGTTTTTTGCTAGTCTCCTCCGGTCTCTCGTGTCTGTGTATGATTCACCTGGTACTGGACCTTCGCCGGTTACGGGGGATGATAGGCGGGGTGGTGGTGGTGAACAGGCAGCTCGTTGGCTTGGTAGTTAGTTTCTCTGTTGGTATCTGTCTATATGATGATGTTTCTCTGTGTCTGTGGACATCGTGTGTGTTAAGTGTCCGTTCCCCTGCCGGTGGGCGAGGGGTGAGTTTTCCCCGGCGGTGGCACTGCGGTTTATTTCTGTGTGTGTGAGTGTGTTGCACGAGTGTGCAATATGCGTCACTAAACCTCTGGAAGAGCCGTTTCACGTTTGTGTGCGTGATAGTCTGTGGGTGCTACCAGGCGGTGATACAGCCCGAAGGATGCTCCTCGATTGGCATCTGTTGTGAGTTAGAGTGTGTGTTGTGCTTGTTGTGACAAGGCCGAATTCTTCAGCCTCCTGAGCTTGAGAAGCGCTGCTGCGCCTGTTTCAACAACGTGTCTGTGTGGGGTGGACCAATTATCAATTTGTCCGTTGATGTGTTACACGAGGAACTTAAACTTTCACCTTCTTCCACTAACTGATCCCGTCCGAATGTGTGTGGTGGTCTTGTGGATAGGGGGTGCTCCCTCTGCTTGATTTCCTGAAGTCCACAATCATCTCCTTGTTTTGTTGACGTGAGTGTGAGGTTATTTCTTCTGACACAAACATCGAGGGCCCTCACCTATCCTCTGTAAGGCCGTTCGTGTTCCGTTGAATCAAGCGTACAGGATGATTTCGTGTCATGCCCAGACAACTTGATGAATTGAGTTGGAGGCGTGCATGGCCACGCAGCGAGTGGGGGTGAAACAGGGAGTACAGGAGTCAGGGCTCCGAAACGCATCCCTTTGGGATGGGCACCGAGTGGTTGGGGGGTGGTATCGACAGCGAGGTGGAGATTCTGTTAGCCTACCCTCAACCTAAGGGGCGGGGTCTCGGTCCGAATAAGGGATGTTCAGCACCAAGGTGTATTCCCACCAGCCGCAGAAAATCGATAGCNAGACCCCTTCTCAATAAATATATGTCAAGATTTTTGGAAACGAAGCAGAGAAAACAAGAGTAGCGTTGGGCTCTCTTACGTCGTCTGATTCTAGACATATCAGGTCATCATCCTGGGCCCGTCCGTTGAAAGAGGTATGACGAGCCAAACGCTGAATGAAATCCAAAGGGTTAACACAAGAGTTTTTTAAGGCGTACGGTGTACTGGTGTGTAGAGTCGAGATGCTGTAGGACCCATAACAATAGCATAGACCTACTGTAGGACCCATAACTTCACCTAACAACAACAGACCTAGGATTATAAATCGTTTAATAATTCAGGTGAAACATGGAAACTAAAATGTCTGCCATGACATTTCATAATCAGATAATTTTGTGAATAATCCCACTAGGCTACTCTGTAATGTGTTGTCATTCTAAATGTCCTGAATAAAGGAAAATAGCTCTGTGTGTTGTACAATAGCCGATCCATCAAGGAACAGTTCTCTACACATTATGAGCTAAATATCTCTGTGTGCAAACAGACAAACGAGACCCTACTGTAAATCAAGCAGACAATTACATTCTAAACACCAATTTGTTAGGGATGTTGGATCCAACGTGGAGCACGGCATAACTGTCTTTACCAGAGTAATGAATGAAGAAGCACTTGGTTGTTGTTGCATGTCGTGATGTTTGTCCTTTGACTGTCATTCAGAAGATTATTTCCTGGATCAGCTGACGATAGATGAACATGTGACTAACTAAACAGCTACAGTATTAAGAATGATGTGTAATTATTGAAAAACCGCGTTAATGACAGTATCCATTTGGGTGTTGTCAATAAAGTTAAGGTGACTCTCGGTTACAACCATTGAATTTAGCCAACTCTGAAATTATTTGGAATTTCTGTGTCCATGAAAACTGTTTTCCCAGCGTAACATAAGGAGACACTAAATGCGTCAGTTTTGTCAATTTATTCATTGTCTTTCCTTTGAAACACTCCTGTCAATGTTGAGTAAGGACGCACACCTGATTACCCATATGGACGTAGGACTAGTCTACCTGGCCTTCGCGCAAATGAAGGCCTATAAATGTGCCCATTTGGGGATGTCTGATAGTATTTCTGATTGTCTTAACGCACCACCACTAATGAGTTGTGGAGCTTCTCAAAGCACATTTCTCTTCACCTCTAACAGCATGTAAACAAAGTCTAATCAAAATCAATTTCAAATGACAATAGGTCCTTAAAGTATTTGAAAAATATTTCCAGCTCTCGCCCTTTCGATAACCACTCATCATGAAAGGGAAAAATGTAATGCTCTGATCCAGTGGAAATGTCATAAAATACACAACCCAGAGACTCTGCCAGTTACACCATGCAGTCCTTAGAACCACTGTCTCCCACCCTGTTTTCGACCCTCAAATGATATTAACCAGATGTAAATATATAACTCAGAATTCTCATCCACTTATCATAATAATATTATTAACCATGTCTACGATAATAAGATATCTAAACCATCCATATTCATACAGCACAGTTAACCACACTTCAGGAATATAAGATATTCTAAATCACCATCATTCATAATTGTGTTAACCACCAGCTAATCTCCTGATATAATGTCCTAGACTAATATCACCAATATCATAAACATTAGTAACCAGTTCATATTGCTATATAAGTAATCTAGAATCATCAGATTTCTCCATAATATATTATTATCTCAAGTTCTAGCGATATATATATCTAGAGATTACCATGTAGATTACTTCAGGTCATAACTTATCTAGATGCATACGGGATAAATCATTATAATATTCCAGCCAATTATTTCAGCCATTCACATCAATACACCACAACCAGGAAGAGATATAAATTCCTAAAACCAAGCCTCCCTCATCACAATTCTGCTCTTAATAACTACACTAAGCATCTCCAACCACGTACAAGCTACCTACCATTTCTACTGATCTTATGACATTATGATATCAATGTCAATTTACTAAAATTTCATTCATTATAATAGTATACTCAAAATCAATGTCTATATAATCACATCATCATAAAGAAAATAACAAATCAAAACAACCATACCAACTAGTAAAAAATACCTACATAAACCAACCACATAAAAAACATTCATCTTCATTTACAAAATATCCTAGGAATACAATCAACTTGGCTGCACAGCCTTCACAACAACTAAAACCATTGATGATAACATCTAGCCCCCATCCGCTCCAGTGTAGTTCGGATCAGACCACTA
Organism: Salvelinus sp. IW2-2015; assembly: GCF_002910315.2. NCBI lineage: Eukaryota > Metazoa > Chordata > Actinopteri > Salmoniformes > Salmonidae > Salvelinus > Salvelinus sp. IW2-2015. The sequence goes on along the minus strand of NW_019950870.1, from coordinate 36 downwards.
TACCGTTTTCTATCTGAAAGATAAGATATAAACTCA
>NW_019950869.1:0-7205 GCF_002910315.2 Salvelinus sp. IW2-2015 | reverse complement strand
CTTCAAAAAGAGACCTCCCTTCACCTGCTGTCTTCCTATATATCATCTTGTCCACACTGGCATTGATTTCAATAGAGACCTTCCATCACCTGTGTCTTTCCTTAATATCATCTTGTCACACTGGCATCGATTTCAATAGAGACCTTCCTCACCTTGCCTGTCTTTCCTATTATATCATCTTTGTCACACTGGCATCCATTTTCAATTAGAGACCTTCCTCACCTGCTGTCGTCTTCCTACTATATCATCTTGTCCACAACTGGCATCGATTTTCAATAGAGACCTCCCTCACCTGACTGTCGATCGTCTCCATATCATTATCATCTTGTCACACTGCATTGATTTCAAATAGAGACCTGCCTCACCTGCTGTGTTTCCTATATATCATCTTGTCACACTGGCAGTCGATTTTCATAGGACCTTCCATCACCTGACATTGCTTTACCCTATATATCATCTTGTTCACACTTGGCAATCCCTATTTCAATAGAGACCTTCCTCACGCTGCTGTTTTCCTAATATATCATCTTGCGTTCATCACTGTGCATCCGATTTACATAGAAGGCCTCCCTCACCTGCTGGTCTTTCCTATATTTCACTCAGTTTATGATACAAATTTTTTTTTGTGGGATATAATTGCCTCAGTAAAGATCCTAATGACCTCTCTTTCCACTAGAGAATCGCGATAATTGCCACACTTTGCCAAGTGTTTGATTCATCTGGGTCGGCTATGAACACCCTCCCCTCATTTAGGAGATTACTGCATGATGTTCCGTATGGCCAGGCCTGGCGCGGGGGGTTAATGGCGTGGCGCCGGCTCAGTCTCCTCTTCAGTGAGTTGGGAACGCGAAAGATCAGTAATGATCAAATACTCGAACAATTGTATGTGCGCTAGCTGTGCCTAATTGCTTACATTAGCTACATTTAGTCAATCGCGTGGGACACTTTTTGCTACTTTGATCATTTTCAGTTGCATTGTTGTCAACACCATAACCTTCTGCCAATGAAATGGCATCCAGGGGTCATTGTCGTAACTTTACAGGAATACTGCAGCATTTAATATTTTGTGATTGCGAGGAAGGCTAAGAAAGATCAATATGTCCTAGATATATGGCGCGTTTCATCCTGCCCAATCGGTATTCTTTTTTGAAGGCGGGTAATATATAACCACCAGCTTAGCTGCCTGCTTTGCGTTCAGTGGCTTCTGTATTAAATCCCAAATAGACTATTAGCCCTTTTTTGCCTAACTGCCTAATGCTGCAAAATTAGATGTTGTCTAAACCAAACCTAGAAAATTGAAGTCTTGCATTGTGAGAATTCTATTCTGATTCTGGACTGACATACACACCAACCCAAACTGCTCACGATTAGATGCTTATCATAGTTCTCTGATTGCTATTGCTCTTCTGTTTCCTATGTCGATGTTCCACCATCAACAAAATGAATAGAATAGTATAGGCTACTGGGGTTTGAAATCGATGCCAGTGTGACAACAGTAGGAGTTGGAGGGAAGGCCTCATCCGATCATCTCAAGGGTCATTTGAGCAGCCAAAGTCCATTTCCATTTACCAGCAGGTTTTCTATTTACACCTTTATTTGAAATGAATCATTAATGTAGTGTAGCATGCACAGGCATTTCCTTTATACTAAGGGAACAAAATATATAAAAAATACAAKAAATAGTGCCAAGTGTTGCATCCATTAAATCCTAGTGCACAAAAAGACAATGAAATATTAAAATTCACATACTTTTAAACTCCCATGAACACTGGCAAAATAAATGGAGAAAATGTGGTTCTTAGTGGTTTAGCCCTCAGAAGAATCCTAGGAGCGTCACAGAAAATGGATGTTGTTTTTAAGTCTCTGCTGCAGGCCTGCAGCCGAGGTGGTCTGAGAGGGGATACAACCCTGGAGAGTGGTTTGTGGGAGCAGAAGGGGGGGTTGCCAAATGTTTACACATTTCACCAAGTTATTTGCATTGTCCACGGGGAGACAATTAGCACACAATTCCCTCCCAGCAGGATTATGGAGCTAAAATGGAACGTAAATGGATTTTACASTCCTCTGACAGRCAGATAAAAGGAGMTGTTTACAAAGACAAACTTGAGCTTTAGGAACTTTAAACCGCTATGGGGCGGGGCATAGGATAACAGCTATGTTGAAGAACTCTACTCCTATGTGTGGGTGAAGATTGAATTCTTTAGTAGGACAAAAAAAAAGCAACGAGTATGCCCATTCCCAGAGGCGGCTGGAACGGAATGAAGAAACATTAAATCTCTTTTGAGCTAGCACTGCAAATCCACAACTTTGATAAAGACGAGTTATATCTGTGGACCTACTCGCAAAAGACATGAGACCTCAGAGAAATGTGTTTCGAATAAACAGATTTTCAGAAAGGGGGACCCCACAATTAGTAATTTGAGACTCTCTCCCTGTGTSTAGGTCTCAGTCCAATTCCCTGGAATCAATCAGAGCTCCCAAAGGATACTCCCTGCACCCCTTAATCTCCTGGTTTTATTACTTTCCAGACAGAGTCAGGCCAGTTCCACCCTACCCCCATCTCTCCCTTTTGTACTGATCTCCAGCAAAGCCTAGGTTTTTTTTTTCCCCTCAGTCGGCCCTTCAAGCGCTCTGCAGGTAAGTCGCGTTTCATGCAGGTGTAGAACGCCTCTTCTATGGCTAGTCCTCCTGACACAAGAGAGAGCAGCAAAGCGCATATGCTAGAGCTCCTGTTGTCTCTACACTAAGGCTGTTCACTTCAATGGCTACAATGTCATCTTTTTAACGGTTTTTCTTGATGGCTGAGACTCGCTTAATGACGAAGGGCGTTTCTGTTTTTGTGTGTATAAGCTAGTTGCCATAACTTGCGGCGCCTTCTATAAGACCGACAGTCTTCTACATTTTTAACTTGGCTTGTGGGAAAATGTATATCTGACTTGTTTCGTATTTATTTGGCTCATATTCGTTTGTATTATTTCCAGTCTTGCGAGATACATGGTGTAGCGAGTGCCTTTGCAGGAGAGCTTGATAAGAATAATAGATCGCTCATCTCTTACATGGGCTATCAGTCGGGGTGATATTTGTCTTAAGTACCATAGCATGGATATCAGAACAGGCGACTATGTTGTTTTGGTGTTGCCTACTCCAACATGTCCGGGTTGTTGACAATATTCCATTATAACTATCCAATGGGTTCGCGAGTGCGCCATAGTTGTTCCTTTGGGGGAAATGGATATTCGGCTTAGTCAGATTCCCTAAATTCAATAGGATGAATTCTCAGGTAACTATGGATCAAGGGGACGTTACCTTGTACTTTGTTATTTATGTCACAGCATTTGGGTTCTATTTTTGTACAATTAATATCCACGATCATACGCACACTTATAAGGATGGTCACCCTCATCTCATAACACCAGGTGGGTGGTGGTACGGTTCAGACTGTAATTAAAATTTTGCTAGTATTTGCAGAGCGTATCTCGACTGTATGCCTAATTGAATATACAAAAAAATTGTAAATTAATAGCGTGTTACTTGGTCTAATCCATCAGCCCAACACGTGTTATTGGACGTCTCCAGTAATTAATAAGAGAGATGTCTGGCGACTGATTTGCTGTCTCATCTATTGCTTTGATGCAGTATACCCTGCAAGAGTGAGTAGTCATCATATTTTGTTGTATCATTTTCGTAGGCGCGGTTCTTCAGCTAACCCGTTTTGCTAGAGTTAATTTACTTGAGACTGTCATGTACGACTTTTGAGGCAGAGCAACATGAACCTGTGCTAATTGCAATGTCAACAAAAGTCCGATTGGAGACAAACAAATTAGGACTAACGAACAAATATTTCCCATAATGTTCTAGCCTGAGTTTTTAAATCAGTTGCAATAATAAAATAATCTGTCATTAATGACCCGGATGTAGAAGGTACAAACGTCGACGTTGCCGTTTATGTAATGCCATGCCTAATCTCAGACATATGATATCTAAACTAGGGTCATGTACAAATAAACAACTTATATTCATGGTTCACATCCAAGTTGTTAACAACCGCAGTGTTCATTTGATTTACCTGACCTGTATGTAGTTCTGTGTTTTGTATGGTGCTGTAAAGTTACTGTTTATCCTGTTTCCTGATACTTAATCAACAATTTGGGTCAAAAACCAATTGGCTCGACCTTAGTTGACAATGAAATTCATCGTTCTGATGACTAATTAGCTGGCGAGCTGCCTTTCACGATTCTACGAAGCGCTACAAGTTCAAAATACTACTGAGCCAGTGTCGCGTTACTAGTCAGTCTGCCGTCCTTAATGGGGTGCAGACCTAGTTAAACTTCGAGCTTGTGTTGGTATATACACGCGATAACAGAATGCCCCAGAGAAATGTCTGAATCCCTTAACAGTTAACATTTTATGTTTGCGTGTGATGGCCAACAAAATAATGATTAAATAAGTTGGGGCCCAAAGGAGAAAGTAGCAATGACTGCTTACCCCTTTTTTTTTTTTTTCCGGTCATGGTCTCGAACCAGCGGTGGTTGGGTTGCAGGTGCGCCGGGTGTTTAAGAGATAAAATTATATTATTATGTTATTTTATATTTTTTATTATTTTTTAGAAAAAAGCTCAAGGTGATGACCATGGAGAGGATGAAGGCGGGAGATTGTGGTGGGGTATCTATATCCTTTACACTTTGCTTCTTTTTTTACTCCCCGTTCCACGCCAGATCGGTGACTTTTGTTTCTCCCGGTGTTTTTCGTTTTTCGGGCGTTCTTTGGGTTGTTGATTCACTGGGTGTAGAATTTTCAAAAAAATAACTATTGGGTTTGTTCTTGGGGGTGTTGGGGGCTGTGCGGGGTTAGTGGTGGTGCTGGAGGTTGGCGGAGGGGTGGGGGTTTTTATTACTGCCCCATTCCTATTTTTTTTTTTTTTTTTTTTATTTTTTTTTTATTGCCCCACACAGGTGAGCAGTAGGCAAGCGGTGTCTTGTGCGGACACAGGGGTCTTGTGGTTGTAGAGGAGGCTGGGAAGGTTGGACGTCTTGGCTTCGTCTTCGTGGGACGGGAAGCTTTGCTTCGGTTAATTTATTTTATTATAAAGCGCGGCATCGCCCCAGCCCTCCGGCCCGCCGCTAGGGGAGGGGCTTCAAGAACCCCCCCGGAGAAAAAAAAAATAAAAAAAATCCGTGTTTTAAATAGAACTATAATCTCTTTGCCTGTACGCTTCTATTTTCCCAAGTAGACAATACCAGTTTCCGATAGAAACTCCGAGTAAGACATAACATACTATGAGGCATTCAATCGAAAGAATCAATGGTGATTTCAATCAATCAAAAACACAAACACGCCTACGAAATTTTTTTTTTTAAAAAAAAGAAGCATAAACAAAAAAAAAAAAAAAAAAAAAAACAATAACATCCGAGTAGACCGCCCCTCCGGCTCCCCCAGCTTGCCTTATCCATCTAGATACTATATACTATAAGACGCGGTTTTAAATACATATCTTTTTTTTGTTGAAAACTTGTCCGGGGTGCGGATGACAAAACAGATGTAGGTGGTCTTGTGAACTCGGAGAGTATGGAGATTATCCCTGGTGTTGGACCGCAGTTAGATTCTGTTTCCTCGTCAACTTGGTGGATGGGGGGTTGACAGAAAATTGAAGTCAATCCAGATTGTGCTTCCAAGTAGCAATTCGGTCGAAAAGAAGAAAGAATTTGGTGAGATAAGACAGTCAATACTACGAATCGCCACGAAGCAATTTGTTGCCATTCGCAATCAAAATGCGGGTAAAACCTGGAGAACAAGGACAGTTGAAAAGATTTGATTCAGGTTATCCGACGATCGGGAAATAAACGACCATCCGACCGCAGCCCCACTTTCTTTGCTCGCGAACGTGAACGTGTAATATGCACGAAGTCGTGGTGAAGGGCTGGAAATTCTTATGTGGGGTCCCTCGGAAAACCAGGCTGCCGTGGAGTCTATGCGGGAAGTTCAGCTGAGGATTGTAGACGTAAAGGGCTATATGTTGGCAAAATCTAAACTAAGAGTGGATTGGGATGGTCAGTAAAAACCACTTACAATTTTATCTGTTGTCAGATTCTGCAATGAAAGTTTAATGCATATACATAATTAAAGCAAATAAAGAAGACGATCGTATAACGTAATATCCAGTGAAGTGACAGCAAAAGTAGTTTAACAAAATGGTGAGATACCTTTTCAATAGAATGTCTGTCTTAAATTTAGTCTCCATGTCAATGGTATTTCATAATAAAAAAATATGTTAAGGGTCTATATATAGCTTAGATAATTATAGTCTAATTGTCAAGGTTTTGTTGTAGGCCTTGTAACATTGCTGAATGGATTTTTTTTTTTTTTTTAATAAGGAAATGAAAGGCAACGGTGACTAATTAATTGAATTCAATCCATAAAAACACAAATCAAAACCTCCACAGGAGCTATAGTAGCATAAACCACCTTGGTGAGATGTAATTTGTACGTGGATTTTTTTACTTTTGTTCATATAGAAAGGGTTTTTTTTTTTTTTTAAAAAAAAAAGAAAAAAAAAAAAAACTGTTATATAGGTAATATGTAAAAAGATGAGTCAACTCGAACCTAAAATTCCTGGCAACCCAAGTTACAACAGATGCGCAGAAAGATATTATGATGCAGTTTTTTAACTTCCGCCTCAGGCGAGATTGTTGCAAATGTTTCGTGGTTTGTGCAACCCCTTTGTCCCCGCAAGCATATAGATATATCTTAGAGAGAACACGTGTGTTGTCCTCATAACCAATGGTTTGTTGTGCACATGTCAATATTAATTTTTTGCATGATGAGTCTCTCTTCTCTTCTTACCTCTTCTCTTCCTGGTTTGTGATCAAATGATATGTTCAAACAAAAAGAAAACAATTCTGTATGCTCATCTATTGTTATAGTCCAATCATTCATCCAATTGGCCGAGGCAATGTCTAAATACTGGTTGTAAGCTCTAATGTTTTGATTGCGCTAGATTATATTTCACATGGGTTGGGGTTGGCTGGCAAGAGGGTCTGTTCAAGGTGGATCGTCTAGAGATTTTGCCCTGTACAAATTAATATTCCTGGCATTAATTTAGAAACATATTGTTAGGTAATTGTAACAAAAATAAAGATTAAGCTAAATACCATCTTTTAAACAATGATTCGATGGTTTTAATAGTGAGATAGAAACACAAATAAAAT
>NW_019950868.1:0-7205 GCF_002910315.2 Salvelinus sp. IW2-2015 | reverse complement strand
GCAAGTCCCTCCTCTGACAGTTGATGTTAATCACGCGTGAACTACATCCATCTATTCTGCCTTACTCTACGTCATGACATATGAACCTACTTTTAAAACCATCTTATAAAGATGGTTTTGTAGCACAAATTGGGACTTGACTGATACTATGATTGTCTGTTTGTTTCGTATCAAAATAGTTAAAACGCTGTTAATTCCAATGTAACGTTCTTCGTCCTCGTCGATGGGAATATGAGGATCGGACCAAAATGCAGCGTGGTACGTGTCATGATAAATTTATTAAACTGAACACAGAATACAATAACAAAGGAAACAACAACAAAAACAAAACAGTCCTATCAGGTGACACAACACAAAACAGGAAACACCTACCCACAAACACCAGGTGGGAAAAGGCTACTAAGTATGGTTATCAATCAGAGATCAATCAACGATTGACCGTGCCTCTGATTGGGAACCATACAGGCAAACACGATAGAAATACAAAACATAGAACAAAACATAGAATGCCCACTCAACTGACGCCCTGACCAACCTAAGAATAGAGACATAAAAAAGGACTAAGGTCAGGATTGACATCCACTTTAAAACTGCGCAAAATGGATGATGAAAAAAAATCCGTTGACTGTAATGTGTGGATAATGCAGAACAACTGCCCGACCCTCATGATGAGTTTCAGCATGTATTGTAGCCCGCCCCCACCCCCATACCCCACCCCCTATACCCACCCCCATACCCCACCCCATTACCCCACCCCCTAGTACCCACCCCATACACCCCCCACACCCATACCCACCCCCCATAACCCACCCTATACCCCCCCACCCCTATACCCACCCACCCCCTATACCGCCATCCTCCACCCCTATACCCCACCCCCACCCCCAATACCCCAATGTCATTAAGATAAGCAAGAACGGTTTCCTCAATGGAACGTCTGATACGTAGCCTATTTCTCAACCTCAACAGGGGAAAAGACGTGTCGAAACTACACTAAACCGACATTTATATGTTATTCTGTGAAAACCAGACCTGCCAGCGGAGAGAGGCGAGTCCGGGTGGACAGTCGCCACTACAAATAATCATATTGTGGTTTATTACAGCGCGCAAAGTTTTCCCCCGATGATTTGTACTGTGTATTTCTGTGTTTTTCTATCTAAATCACAGGCGAATGACATCACGCTAAACGGAAGTGAATAATAACATCTCCTGTATGCTGCGAGACCCACCTGCCAGACGAGAGGCGGACAGGAGACACTACAAGCCCTGGATGGGGAACATCCAAATGGCTTCTCTGTTCCCTACGTAGTGGACTAACTTTTGACCAGGGCACATACATTGCCATTTGGGACACAGAACGTGGAGATTACCACAGCGAAAAACAAAACGGAACAGATCACTAGTCTGAAGTGTCCTCTATTCCTACACGAACATACACAGCAGAACCAGAGGAGAGGAGACTGAAACAAGTGACACAGGTTAACCTCTATGTGTCCACATCGGTATCACCACAAGGTTAACGCTCTACTGTGTCCACATCGGTATCACCCACACAGGCTAACTCTACTGTTCCGGAGCCATCGCGTATCACCCACAAGGTTAACCTCTTATCTGTGTCAGCCACGGTAATCAACCCACACAGGTTAACTCTACTGTGTCCAGCCATCGGTATCACCCACACAAGGCTAACCTCTTATGTGTGCCAGCATCGGTATCACCCACACAGGTTAACCTCTACTGTTCCAGCCATCGGTATCCACCCAACACACGGCTAACCTCTCCTGTGTCCACCATCGGTATCACCAAAAGGTTAACCTCTACTGTGTCAGCATCGGTATCACCCACACGGCTAACCTCTACTGTGTCCAGCCATAAAGGTATCACCACAGCAGGTTAACCTCTACTGTGGTCCAGGCCATTGTTGACACAATAATCAACAATGGCTTGGATCATGCAGCCATTGTACTCCTTCCCCTCGGCCTTTCGAAGAAACAACGAGAGTGTGTTTATTACATTAAAAGTGACGCGCGCGAATCAGAGCGCTGGACTGTTGAAGAGACGGACGGAACAAAGGAACAGGGTTGTCTGGCAAAGCAGTCAACGCTACCTTACTTTAAAAGAGTCATTGGGTCCTGAAAAAAAGATCTAGTATGTATAATTTTAAAATAACCTGCGTATCGCATCCCGTTACACCTATAATATATTGTCAGGGCAGAATAATTGCCAATGTTCCGTCTACAACTCAAGTAATACAGTAGTGAGTGATGAGGGTTTACTTGTCACTGTGTAGTATCATTTTGTTATCATTGTTAAGCTTTACTAATTCAAAATGTTCGCCCCTACTCTCCTCATCACAGCCCCACAGGCACCGTATCTCCTGTTCTGGGATCTGGAAGTCATTGACAACAGCAGGCCAGACAATTCTTCCGGTTTAAAACAACGTGACAAAAACAAACTATAAAACATAACCAAGATCTCGTGATCCTTTCTGCCACACTTCTCCTTTTCCCTGTTCCTCTTTGCTTTTTTCATCGATCTTCTACTTTCGCCCTTCCCCTCTCCCTCTCCCCTAGTGAATCAGGCCTTCGTGGTCGAATTGCGGCAAAGAAATCACTACTAAAGGACACCGATAAGAAGAAGAGACTTGCTTTTGCCAAGAAACACGAGCAATGGACATTAGACCGGTGGAGATCTGTCCTTTGGTCTGATGAGTCCAAATTGGAGATTTTTTGGTTCCAGCCGCAGTGTCTTTGTGAGACGCAGTAATGGTGCTTTGCTGGTGACACTGTCTGTGATTTATTTAGAATTCAAGGCACACTTAAACAGCATGGCTACCACAGCATTCTGCAGCGATACGCCATCCCATCTGGTTTGTGCTTAGTGGGACTATCATTTGTTTTTCAACAGGACAATGAACCAACACACCTCCAGGCTGTGTAAGGGCTATTTTACCAATAAGGAGAGTGATAGAGTGCTGCATCAGATGACCCGGCCTCCACAATCCCCTGACCTCAATGAAATTGAGAAGTTTTGGGATGAATCGGACTGCAGAGGGAAGGAAAAGCTGCCAACAAGTGCTCAGCAAATGTGGGAACTCCTTCAAGACTGTTGGAAAAGCATTCCAGGTGAAACTGGTTGAGAGAATGCCAACAGTTTGCAAAGCTGCCATCAAGGCAAAGGTTGGCTATTTGAAGAATCTCAAATATAAAATATATTTTGATTTGTTTAACACTTTTTTTGGTTACTACATATGTGTTATATGTGTTATTTCATAAATTTGATGTCTTCACTATTATTCTACAATGTAGAAAAGTAAAAATAAAGAAAAACCCTTGAATGAGTAGATGTTCTAAAACTTTTGACCGGTAGTGTAAGTTTTCAGACCTTTGGCAGTGATTACAGACTCGAATATTCTTGGGTATGACGCTACAAGCTTGGCACACCTGTATTTGGGGAGTTTCTCCAATTCTTCTCTGCAGATCCTCTCATGTTCTGTCAGGTTGGATGGGGAGCATCGCTGCACAGCTATTTTCAGGTCTCTCCAGAGATGTTCGATCGGGTTCAAGTCCGGGCTCTGGCTGGGCCACTCAAGGACATTCAGAGACCTGTCCTGAAGCCACTCCTGCATTGTCTTGGCTGTGTGCTTAGGGTCGTGTCCCTGTTGAAGGGTGAACCTTCGCCCCAGTCTGAGGTCCTGAGCGCTCTGGAGCAGGTTTTCATCAAGGATCTCTCTGTACTTTGCTCTCTTCATCCTTGCCTTGATCCTGATTAGTCTCCCAGTCCCTGCCGCTGAAAAACATCCCTACAGCATGATGCTGCCACCACCATGCTTACATGTAGGGATGGTGCCAGGTTTCCTCCAGACGTGACGCTTGGCATTCAGGCCAAAGATTTCCATCCTGCTTTCATCAGACCAGAAAATCTTGTTTCTCATGGTCTGAGAGTCTTTAGGTGACTTTTGGAAAACTCAAAGCGGGCTAGAATGTACCTTATGCTGACAAGTGGCTTCCATCTGGCCACTCTACCATAAATACCTGATTGGTAGAGTGCTGCAGAGATGGTTGTCCTTCTGGAAGGTTCTCCCATCTCCACAGAGCAAATGGAACTCTTAGTAATCTAAGACCGGCCTTGCTCTGTCTTATAACCCACAGTTAGTAATCCAGCCTTGCTCTGTCTTATAACCCACAGTTAGTAGTCCAGCCTTGCTCTGTCTTATAACCCACAGTTAGTAGTCCAGCCTTGCTCTGTCTCATAACCCACAGTTAGTATAGTAATCCAGCCTGCTCTGCTATAACCACGATCACCTGCTGTCTTACCCACAGTTATAGTCCAGCCATCTCTCGTCTCATATACCCACAGTTATATCCAGTCCTTTCTCTGTCTCATAACCCACATTAGTAATCCAGCCTTGCTCGTCCTCATAACCACACAGTTAGTAACCAGCCTGCTCTGTCTTATAACCCACAGTTAGTAGACCAGCCCTTGCTCTGTCTCATAACCCACCAGTTAGTACCAGCCTTTCTCTGTCTTATAACCCACAGTTAGTAGTCCAGCCTTGCTCTGTCTATAACCCACAGTTAGTAGACCAGCCTTGCTCTGTCATAACCCACAGTTAGTAATCAGCCTTGCTCTGTCTCATACCCACAGTTAGTAGACCAGCCTTGCTCTGTCTCATAACCCACAGTTAGTAGACCAGCCTTGCTCTGTCTCATAACCCAGTTAGTAGTCCAGCCTTGCTCTGTCTCATAACCCACAGTACGGTAGTCCAGCCTGCTCTTCTCATACCACATTAGTATCAGCTTCTCTCAAACCCACAAGTTAGTATGTCCAAAATGTCCTTGCTCTGTCTCATAACCCACAGTTAGTAATCATGTACCAGCCTTGCTCTGTCTCATAACCCACATAGTAGTCAGTCAGCCTTGCTCTGCTTCATAACCCACAGTTAGTTAGTCCAGCCTTGCTCTGTCTCAAAACCCACAGTTAGTAGACCAGCCTTGCTCTTCTCATAACCCACAGTTAGTAGTCCGTCCACTTCTCTGTCTCATAACCCACAGTAGTAGTCCAGCCTTGCTCTGTTCATAACCCACAGTATATAGTAACCAGCCTTGCTCTGTCTCAAACCCACAGTTAGTAGCTCCAGCCTGCTCTGTCTCATAACCCACAGTGTAGTTATGTCCAGCCTTGTTCTGTCTCATAACCCACGTTAGTCTCCATGTCCAGCCTTGCTCTGTCTCATAACCACATTAGTTCAGATCCAGCCCTTGCTCTGTCTCTAACCCACAGTTGTAGTCCATGTCCAGCCTTGTCTGCGCATAACCCACAGTTAGAGTCCAGCCTTGCTCTGTCTCATAACCCACAGTTAGTAGTCCAGTCCAGCCTTGCTCTGTCTCATAACCCACAGTTTAGTAGTCCAGCCTTGTCTGTCTCATAACCCACACAGTTAGTAACCAGCCTTGCTCTGTTCATAACCCACAGTTAGTAGTCCAGCCTTGCTCTGTCTCATAACCCACAGGTAGTAGACCGCCTTGCTCTGTCTCATAACCCACAGTTAGTAGTCATGTCCAGCCTTAGCTCTGTCTTCATAACCCACAGTTAGTAGTCCAGCCTTGCTCTGTCTCATAACCACAGTTAGTAGTCCAGCTTGCGCGTAGCCCTTGCTCTGTCTATAAACCCACAGTTAGTTAGGCAGTCCAGCCTGTCTCTTTCATAACCCACAGTTAGTAGTATGTCCAGCCTTGCTCTGTCTCATAACCCACAGTTAGTATCCTAGTCCACTTGCTCTGTCTCATAACCCACAGTTATTAGTCCCATGTCCAGCCTTGTCTGTCTCAAACCCACAGTTAGTGTCCAGCCTTGCTCTGTCTCATAACCCACAGTTAGTAGTCCATGGCAGCCTGGCTGTCTTAATAACCCACAGTTGTTAGTCAGCCAGCCTTGCTCTGTTCCATAACCCACAGTTAGTAGACATGTCCAGCCTTGTCTTTCTCATAACCCACAGTTAGTAGACCAGCCTTGCTCTGTCTCATACCACATTAGCTAGACCATGTCCAGCCTTGCCTTCTGCTCCCACAACCCAGTCTTCGTTCCCCAGTTGTAACAGCATACAGCCGTTTGTGCGTTTCATAATGAAGCTGCTTGTCGGTTGCTTGCGGTTTTCTGCTGACATGGGTAAAACCTTAAAGCACACTTGATGCATCCCCCATTTATGTTAATGTGGACTGGAGGAAAATCCAACTTCGAACAGCCAGTGGGGCCTCGTGTCCCGAATAGCAGCTATTCCAATATGTAGTGCACTAGTTCTGAAATAGTCGGCACTGTGTAGGAGTATTATTTATAAGACTTAGTGCAGGCCTAATAGCCTAATTCATACTGTAGAAGTCTGCATGCAACCACTGCGCTACCTGTTAAGACAGACAGAGAGACAGACCGAACAGAGAGACAGACAGACAGAAGAAGAGCGACCATACAGACAGACAACAGAGACAACAGACAGACAGACAGGACCGACAGACAACAGACAGACAACGGACAGAGAGACAGAGAGAAGACAGACGGCGAGACAGTCATTTGGTTGATGTAGCATTCTATTGATCGTGTGATGGAATCAATCAATCGTGCATCATGTGATTAGCAGGGAGACGATAAGAACACACGATAAGTATGATGTTTTCCAGAACTAGATGCTAAACGCGTAAGACCATAACCATCTTAAGTCATAAAAACCATTATCCATTGACCTCCTCCTCTCCTTATGTCACGTACACAGCCAATCTATATACCTCCTCTAGATCTCCTTCTCCTTATTCACTACAACAGCCAGGATCATATACATCCTCCTAGTCTACCTCTCACTTTATTCACACACAGCCAGGAACATCTATATTCAACAATCCTCCAGTCTCCTCTCCTTATTCACTTGACACAGTCAGGATCTATTTCCTCCCTAGTCTTCCCTCCTTATTCACTACACAGCAGGATCTATATACCTCCTAGCTCTCTTCCTTATTCACGACACAGCCAGGATCTAGATTCCTCCTCCCGTGTCTCATCTCCTTATTCACTTACACAACAGATCTATATTTCCTCCTAGTCATCCTTCTCCTTATTACTACACAGCCAGATCTGTATTCCGATACCCTAGTTCCTCTCCTTAGTTCACCACACAGCCAGATATATATTCCTCCTAGTCTCTACACAGCCAGATC
>NW_019950867.1:6092-7206 GCF_002910315.2 Salvelinus sp. IW2-2015 | reverse complement strand
CACGATGGAACATAAGGAAAGGGAGGAGCCTAGCACTATGGAACATAAGGAAAGGGAGGAGCCTAGCACTATGGAACATAAGGAAAGGGAGGAGCCTAGCACTAGGAACATAAGGAAAGGGAGGAGCCTAGCACTATGGAACATACGGAAAGGGAGGAGCCTAGCACTATGGAACATACGGAAAGGGAGGAGCATATGGCTCTGTGTCCATCTCTTTCTCTTGGCTAGGTTTAACAGAGTGTAACACCATACATGTCTATGTCCCACTCTGTGTATCCAACCAGATCTCCCTCCTGGCAGCGCTTGGTCCTGGTGCTCCAACTCTGTACATGTTGTGTTCCTTTCCTCCTCCCTCTCCAGCTGTCATGTCTTCCTGTCTGTCACTCTCTCTTTATCCGTGTTGCTTACTATCTCTTGGCTTGATAAGCTCTAACACTGTAATGTATTTCTCTTGCTCTGTACTCGGAACTCAGTACATGTGTTGTGTGTTCACCTGTCTCTCCAGGTGTCATGCAGCCAACCTGAATGGGAAGTTCTACCGCGGCGGAGTCTACAAGGGTCTCTATGACAACGGTGTGGTGTGGGGCACCTGGAGAGGCCTGTGGTACTCCATCCGACACACCACCATCAAACTACGGCCCCTGCTCTCCCTGGACAGCCTGGCAGGCAGCGGAGCAGGGCCAGATGGGTAGAGGGTCCAGGAAATACCGAGGCTTCAGCCAGCGCTAGGCCTCAACACATGGAGCCAGTCAACCACCGAACCACCTGCTGTAGAAAGTATTAGAGGCAACTAGTAGGGCTTTAAAAAAACATTATTTTAAAATATGTTTTCATTTATTGTTTGTTATTTTCCCATCTTTTGTCAAATTCTTTGTAAATATATAAAATGTTAATGAGAATTTGTCTTTCCAGTTTCATAGTATAGTCGACACATTAAGCTCACAGCAGGGTAATGATATAGTTCAAACGTATATATGATTTGAACTAAATGCAATTATGCAATAATAATAAATGAGAGTTATAAACTAACACGTCTCCCTGATGTTTACATGAGCAGTATAAACTAACACGTCTCCCTGATGTTTACATGAGCAGTATAAACTAACACGTCTCC
>NW_019950867.1:0-5358 GCF_002910315.2 Salvelinus sp. IW2-2015 | reverse complement strand
CTGGTTCTGATGGTTTCAACTGACTGTTTTAAGCTGACTGTTTTACCTGACTGTTTCACCTGACAGTTTGGCTAACTAGACTGTTTTAACTTGAACTGTTTTAACTTATGTTTAACCTGACTATTTAACCTGATATTTAAACCCTGACTATTAACCTGACTATTAAACCTGAATAGTTCCACCACTGACTGTTTTAACTGTGAACTGTTTCAAGGGTAGCCAAATTCTCTAGAACTATACTGTTACTCAGTCCTACACTGGGTGTGGGCTCTGTGTAACTGAGGGCATATCATGTGAGTATGGTATGATGTATTACATTTTGATTGATGTGTTTTGTGTTGCTCATCCCCAGGACCAGCCCATCAGCAACCAGCCCCAGGACCAGCCCATCAGCAACCAGCCCCAGGACCAGCCCATCAGCAACCAGCCCCAGGACCAGCCAGTCAGCAGTCTTGGAGGGAAGGTGTGTTTTTGGAGAGAGGTGGAAGGAGATGGACCTAACTCATTTATATGCATACTTCCTCTTCCTCCTTCCTCTTGTTTTCAGATCCAATAGAGATTCCACAGAATCCCTGTATGATGCAGAAACTGGCAGAGAACATTTCTGTGCAACAATGTCATTATTTCCAGGATTATCCTCTTCGATAACCAAGACACCAGACCAGCTCGGCGGCAGAGAGACAGGCTAGCTGCAATCAGGTCAGTGTGGGACGAGTGGGTGGACCGCCTTCCTCTGTTTTACAACCCTGGGCCCAACATTACTGTTGATGAGCAGTTTATGCCATTTAGGGGCCGCTGCCCCTTCAGGCAGTACATACCGTCTAAACCCACAAAATATAGAATCAAGATCTGGGCTGCCTGTGATGCTGCTTCATCATATGCGTGGAACTTGTAAGTGTATACGGGGAAGCCAGATGGAGGAGCCTCTGAGAAGAACCAAGGGATGTGGGTTGTCCTGGACGTGACAAGGACTCCGTGGCCACAACATCACATGTGATAACTATTTTTTCTTTCACGCGTGGGGTCATGTGCTAAACAGTGAGTAGTGTAGTAAAGATGAAGACCAAAAGTGGTAGCAATACAATAAGTACAATAATACAATAATACAACAATAATACAATAATAATAATAATAAACAATAAGGAACAATTACAGGTCAACAGTGTCCAGATCATTTAAAAAATAACTATTAAACACTTGCCCAGACACACTGGTCTAAATTAATGGGTCATGTGAAAGAAACGCTGTAACCAGTGGTGGACAAAGTACTAAATTGAGTAAAAGTATAAATCATTTAAAATTCCTTATATTAAACCAGACGGCACATTTTAGTCAGAAATAACATTATTAACATTCACTTACCTTTGATGATCTTCATCAGAAAGCACTCCAAGGAATCCCGGTTCCACAATACATTTTTATTTTGTTCGATAATGTCCATCATTTATGTCCAAATTCCTCCTTGTTGTTCTAGCGTTCAGTACACTGTCCAAATTCCAAATTCACGACGCACGGGCAAGTCCAGCGGAAAGTACAGACGAAAAGTTTAAAAAGTTATATTACAGTCCGTAAAAACATGACAAACGAAGTATTGAATCAATCTTTAGGATGTTTTTAACATAATTCTTCAATGATGTTCCAACCAGAGAATTCCTTTGTCTTCAGAAGTGCAATGGAACAGAGTTCGCTCTCACATGAACGCGTGTTCAGGTCATGGTAGACCTTACTCAATCCCCTCTCATTCGCCCCCACTTCACAGTAGAAGCATCAGACAAGGTTCTAAAGACTGTTGACATCAAGTGGAAGCCTTAGGAAGTGCAACATTACCAATTTCCCACTGTATCTTCAATAGGAGCTGAGTTGAAAATCGACCAACCTCAGATTTCCCACCTCCTGGTTGGATTTTTTCTCAGGTTTTTGCCTGCCATATGAGTTCTGTTATACTCACAGACATCATTCAAACAGTTTCAGAAACTTCAGAGTGTTTTCTATCCAAAACTACTAATAATATGCATATTCTAGCTTCTATGGCTGAGTAGCAGGCCGTTTCCTCTGGGCATGCTTTTCATCCGGACATGAAAATACTGCCCCCTACCCCAAATAAGTTAATTCTGTGCATAACAGTTGTATCTCTTATCAAAGTTTATGATGAGTATTTCTGTAAATTGATGTGGCTCTCTGAAAATTCACTGGATGTTTTCGAGGCACAACATTACTAACCATAACGCGCCAATGTAAACTGAGATTTTTGGATATAAATATGAACTTTTTCGAACAAAACATAAATGTATTGTGTAACATGAAGTCCTATGAGTGCCATCTGATGAAGATCATCAAAGGTTAGTGATTCATTTTATCTCTATTTCTGCTTTTTGTGACTCCTCTCTTGACTGGAAAATGGCTGTATGTTTTTTTGTGACTAGGCTCTGACCTAACATAATCATATGGTGTGATTTCGCTGTAAAGCCTTTTTGAAATCGGACACGATGGGTAGATTAACAAGAAGTTACGCTTTAATATGATGTATTGCACTTGTGAATGTATGAAAGTTCAATATTTAAAAAATATATTTTTGAATTTCGCGCTCTGCCTTTTCAGCGGAATGTTGTCTCGGAACCCCTAGCCGTAAGAAGTGTTAAGGCCATGCAACCTGAGTTGAAACCTGAGTGAGGGGCACATGTACAGTACATTAACAGATGCAGGGACCATATATTTAAGTGGTGGACACTTGATACGGTCACATGATATTGTTGTGGTATGTCACAAAATCATGTTACAGTCACACATATCATATCATATCATCATTATATATCAATATTTTGCTAAGTGGTTGGGTCTCTACAGAAGGTATAAACAGTGTTCCACTGATTTCAAAACGTATTTTCAGAGTGAGAGAGTGTCAGCGTTGCACGATCGTCATCCATCGCAACTTTTTCCCACTGATCTTTGTCGATAGATAAATTCAGGGCAGCAATGTTTATTCAATCAATCAAATGTATTTACAAAGTCCTTACATCAGCCGATGTCACAAAGCGCTGTACAGAAACCCAGCCCAAAACCCCAAACAGCAAGCAATGCACGGTGGCTAGGAAAAACTCCCTAGAAAGGCCAGAACCTAGGAAGAAACCTAAAGAGGAACCAGGCTATAAGGGGTGGCCAGTCCTCTTCTGGCTGTGCCGGGTGGAGATTATAACAGAACATGGCCAAGATGTTCAAATGTTCATAGATGACCAGCAGGGTCAAATAACAGGGTCAAATCCCAATCCATAGAGCAGCAGGGTCAAATTATTGAGAGCAATAGCAACATATTTGCAGTTCTCCATGGCGAAAGTTATATCTTAAAAAAAACTGCAGTAGAAAGGAGTATCTATTCATAACGAGCAGCTCATTTTATAGACACAAGATGTAACACAGCAGACCAATCCAAACTCATCTCTCGGCATGTCCAGCCCACACATTATCTCAGCCAATCATGGCTAGCGGGAAGGTTACTCCCTTTTTCTGTGGCTTAACCAACTAGGCTCGTAATTTTACAATTTTATTCGTAAATACAGATGGCATACAGATGACGTGAACGTTCACATGTTCGAGAAAACATTTCTGCCAAAAACTGCATTTTGATAAAAAAAAAAAAGTACATCAATAGACTCTCCTGTGAAGTTGTGACTTGCGACATACGCCTAGAATGAGTACGCTGCATAGGGAGAATTATGGGAATTCAAATAAGGACAAGGAAAATATACAGTGGCATGATTTATTAATTCAATGATAACAAAATCGGCACCTTTGTTTGTAAATATATGTAAATATGTCAAAGTCAATGTTGAAATGTTACCGAAATTTTGAAAGACAGATGAAACAAGCTTCAATCAAGAACATTACATAAATATGTGTTTTTACATTACAATTACATTTTAGTCACAATGAAATTACATTTAGTGCATCCACCAACATATCACATCATATTAAGTACATGTTCCCTCAATAAGTAGCTAAGAAAAGTGTTAGTGCAAAAAGGCAAGGAGTTCAATATTCTACACTATACGGGAATTATAATGAGAGCGACTAGGACTTTTCTCCGGACAAGACACAGTCATGATGATAACGGACCTAAAACCTGCATAGAGTGGCTCATGAATTGTAAGAATACATGTCTTTCTACCAGGCACAGGGACACTCTTGAGCCGTTACACAACAGCCTATATGTAGACAGCTCAGTGAATTGGTGAAATATGAGGTGTCAGTGTGTAGAATTACATCTATCATTCCAATGGAGGAGTAGATTACATCTATCACTCCTAATGGAGGAGTAGATTACATCTATCATCCTAATGGAGAGTAGAATTACATCTATCATCCTAATGGAGGAGTAGATTACATTCTATCATCCTAAATGGAGGAGTAGATACATCCTATCATCATATCATCCTAATGAGGAGTAGATTACATCTATCATCCTAAGAGAGTAGATTACACTATCATCCTAATGGAGGAGTAGATTACATCTGTCATCCTAATGGAGTGTAGATTACATCTATCATCCTAATGGAGGAGTAGATTACATCTATCATCCTAATGGAGGATAGAATTACATCTATCATCCTAATGGAGGAGTAGATTAAATTCTATCATCCTAATGGAGAGTAGATTACATCTATCATCCTAATGGAGGTGTAGATTACATCCTATCATCCTAATGGAGGAGTAGATTACAATCTATCATCCTAATGGAGAGTAGATTACATCTATCATCCTAATGGAGAGATAGATTACATCTATCTCTATAGAGTGTAATTACATCTATCATCCTAAAAGGAGTGAATTACATCTATATCCTATGGAGGGTAGATTACATCTATCATCCTAATGAGGTGTAGATTACATCTATCATCCTAAGGAGGTGTAGATTATCATCTATTCATTATCCTAACGAGGTGTAGATTACATCTAACATCCTAATGGAGGTGAGATTACATCTATCATCCTAAGTGAGTGTAGATGTACATCTATCATCCTAATGGAGGTGTAGATTACATCTACATCCTTAATGGAGGAGTTATACATCATCATCCTAATGTGATGTTAGATACATCTATCATCATCATCCTATGGAGGTGTAGATACATCTATCATCCTAATAGGAGTAGATGACATCTATCTCCTAATGGAGGTGTAGATTACATCATCATCTATCATCCTAATGGAGGTGTATTATGACATCTATCAATCTCTAATGGAGGTGTAGATTCACTATCTATCACTAATGGAGTGTAGATTACATCTATCATCTCTATATCATCCTTAATGGAGAGTAATTACACTATTCATCCTAATGGAGTGTAGTTACATCTATCATCT
>NW_019950866.1:0-7208 GCF_002910315.2 Salvelinus sp. IW2-2015 | reverse complement strand
TAGAGGGAGACGATGAGCGAGGGGCGACATGGTGTGATGTGAGGAAGGAGACACCAGGCCCGCTGCAGCACTGACCCCGTCCCCAATACACCACACCCTTCGCAGAAGCCAACGAGGGACAGACACCGACAGAATGAGATGAGAGCAGGGGAGAGCGAGAGAGAGGAGCGGAAGAGAGAATGCGAGTAGAAGATGGAGAGGAGCAGGAGAGATATGAGAGAAAAGAGAGAGAGCAGGAGAGATAGAGAGAGAGAGCAGGAGAGAGAAAGACGAGAGTAGCAGGAGAAATAGAGAGAGTAGGAGCAGGAGAGAGAGAGTGAGAGTGGAGAAGTGCGATGTGTATAGTATAGAGAGAAGTATATCGATATATATGACTATGATCGATGTAGAGAGAGGCAGTGAGTAGAGTGAGTATAGTGTATAGCAGGAGTGATGGATAGAGTGAGCTGAGAGAGCAGGAGAAATTAGAGAGAGGGAGCAGAGAGAGAAAGAGAGAGCAGGAGAGATAAGAGAGAGAGGAAGAAAGAGTAGAGAGAGAGAGAGAGCAGGAGAGATAGAGAGAGAGAGGAGATGCAGGGCAGCAGGTGTGTGGCTGAGCCGCCTGGAGACTGTGGGCTTAGTGTCTGGTGATGCGCAAGGAACGATTGGCGAGCGCGTCGACCGTGTAGGAGCTGACCTCACAGGTTCTTATTTAAACTGTGTTGTGTGTTGCGTGTGTTGGCGTGTGGCGTGCGTCGTGTGTGTGTATGTGGTGCATGGTGAGTGACGTTAACCTGCTGCGTACAGGAGAAAACAATTGTCCCCGGGGAGACCTGGCTTGCTCTTTCTACCCCAAACCATAACCTCCAGAGAGAGTCCACAACACACGTCACACATATAATTCCACCACACACAGAGATTTATTACACAAACTAACCCTCCTTGTCCATCTCGTACTCTCAGTACTAGCTATGATTGTTCACGCCTCCAATACTATAGAGGCTTCGTATTCCACACCCTCCGGTCCTTTCTAAGTCCAAGTATAATCTGCTGCTGATGAGATACATGGCTTTCTGCTTACTGAGGACGTGAGCTATGAGGGATCATTCATTGTTGACCAGATACAACACAGTTAGGGATTGGCTGCTTACTGGCCACATGACATGATGAGAGCCGATGTAGATAGTGTCGTAGGCCAGATGTTGGAGTTTTACTAACACACGATATGGCAGTATTGCAACACACAAATACGACAGCCAATACACACCAAATACACACACACACACACACACCACACACACACAGCACACACACAGCACACACACACACACACAACACACACAAGATACACACACACACACACACACAATCACGACACACACACACACACACACACACAACAGCGACACACCGCAACGTCAGTTACATACCATGACGGCAGCAGATTCACCTTCTTATTGCTTCTAGAGTAAATGAGTGTATGAAAAACTCCTCCAACACGCATTTCTGCGATCCCTGAGTCATCAAATAATAGACTTACTGTACAGTACCAATCATATATTAGACTACTGGTACAGTACGATTACGTAGTTAACTACCTGTACAGACATAACCATATATAGACTGTGTACGAGTAGTCGAGTGATGCGAGTGAGATTATGACTAGCTGTACAGCTACATACCATATATAGACGAGGCGATATAGCAGTACATTACCATATATAGAACTACTGTATCAGTACATACCATATATAGACTAAGTACGAGTAGCGAGAGCGCGAGTGAGTAGTGAGACTTACTGACGTACGAGTGTGAGTCGCGAGTGAGTGATAAGCGTGACGTGTACCGAGGTACATACCATATATAGAGATATGATTATCGATGTAGCGAGACGCGATATATGTAGGTAGATGAGCAGACATACCATATTATAGACTACTTACCAGTACATACCATATATGACTACTGTACGGTAACATGATCATATATAGAGCTGTACTGTAGTCGTGAGCGATGAGCGCGGTATGAGTTAGGACTAGCGTGATCGAGTAGCGATACCATGATGGTGAGAGCGTGATGTACGAGTACAGTACTCATATTAGACTACTGCTCTACATACCATTATATAGACTACTTGTACAGTACATACGCATATATAGAGATCATTAGATCAGCATGCCCCCCACCCACCCGTACAGGCGTAGTTTCAGCGCCTCACCCGGCCGTTGCGGTATGTGGCTTGCGACGATGAACGCTGCGCTGAGGGTGATGTAATCCAAGGGAAACGGGGGGAACTACCCTGGTGTAAGAGTCATGGTGTAGTCGCCGTGCCGCGTCGGCTATGTGTAGCGTGCCGCCTAAAGAGCGCGAGGGAGCTTCGGTCCTCCGAGATCAGCCCAGCCATGCACAGAGAGAAGATTAAAGCCTGTGCGTAGGCGTGCGTCGTGAGTTGCAGGAGGGCCGCAGCGACTCCCAGGCGATTAGCCTAGAAGTCAGCGTCGATGTGGAGTTGATGAAGGTTGTTCATAGGAAATATCCAATGTCAGTTTTGAGTCCCTTCCCTGCGAGGGGGTACAGCTGATGTCAGTGCAGACAGAGGGTACAGTGGAGTGAGACAGGCGTAGCAATAGTGCTAGCCGTGAGCGTGGACCACGGACTGCCCACTATGAAAAAAATACTCCCGTACTACACACTGTAGTATCCCTCATCATGTGTAGTACTTTCTATAGAATGTTGTAGATATTACTGTTAAGAATACTATTGTAAATATTGCCAGTATTATCCACAAAAAAGACAATGAATACTACGATAACAGTCCTCCAAAAAACACTACAGTTTTATTAGTAGATAACTGACAGTAGATAACTACAAATAGTTTAATTGCCCATCCCCTCCGTCCAACAGTGAGGAAACCTTAAATGCCAAGTATAGACCATATACTTGTGTTCACCTACAGTTATAGAAAAGAGCAGAAGCTCTGAAACTATCCAATTTCAGAACCCAGTCCAAACTATTCTACTACAGGTTTTGGAAAATGTCCTCTTTTTAGTATTTTCTAACAGTGTAGGTTTCCTCTAAGAAGAAAGCCTCCACTTCTATGTCAAAGATTAATAAAACTAAAACACTTTGGTAAATACTATAGTAATGTTCCCAAAAACACTTTAGTAAATACTATAGTAATGTTCCCCAAAACACTACGTAAATACTACAGTATATACAGTCCGCAAAAACACTACATTAATTACCTATAGTATATACTACAGTATTATACTATACTAAACTTTAAATACAAGGTTTGGAACATTAAACTTATTTTCTAATTGTCAGTTCCGACAGAAACCCATTGTTTTTGTTTGTGTCTGTTCTGGGACAGAAAATAAAGTCTGATCCCATTCAAACAAAAAAGGGAATGTTCATATAGTATATTTATTGTCAACAGTGTTTTACATTTTAGCTCATTACCTTTACTCCACCCAATGAGCACTGATAGAGCAGCTTGCTGTGGAACGGTAGAAGGTTTGACAATGTTGATTGGTCAGATTAGGCCACATTGCAGGTGCAAGATGCGACGTGACATGTTTACTAATATTACAACTGTATGTTTATTGTCAACATACACTGGATAGGGTACAGTGAAATGTGTGTTTTACCAGGGCAGCCATATTAGTATAGCCCCCTGGGCAAATTAGTTTAAGTGAGACAGACGCATCACTACCTGATTTCTTTGACGCAAGAAGCCCAAACAGATGATAATATTAGACCTTAAAACATAATCATTTTTCAAACATTTGTATATGATCACTGTCTCTATATTCTGCATTGATAATACTTGGAACATAATTCTTTAAATTAAAAGGCATTTGTCTGAGACCTGATGGACTCGTGTAAGCTCCCACAAGCTAACATCTAGGCCTTTATCTCAGGGGTGAACATATCTTTCAGCCATCGGTGCACCCAGGTACGATACCCATCGGTCACAAAAGAGGTACAGTGGAGGCAGGTGGGGACAGGAAAAGGCGCCTTACTAGTTCACACAGGTGCTGTCACTCACAAGCTAACGACTCACCACTCTAGGAAATCAGTAGTGATCAGCTGTCTCCTCCTCTTCCTCCTCAATGCAGACCTGCCCAATCACACACAGCATTAGCTTTTGTCCTTCCTGGTCATACTTCTCCTCTTCTCCCTGGCTATGGTCTGCTGTTTTCTGTTGCCTTGTCCTACCTCCATGTCTCTCTATTTGTCGTCCTTATCCCATCCTCTATCATTTCATCATTCCTCTCTCTTTCTTTGTCACAAATAAACGGAATTTTGCTTAGACTCGATTGTTCACATTAAAATGTATGCCAAAACAAAAAACCATTGATTTCAAAGTTTAACAAACCATACAACTCTATGCACAAGAACTACCATTTATCAATTTACACAAAACATTTTACAGATTCAAATGTTTTGGTAAAGAATTTTGTAAAGATCTCCCTCCTGTTTTTTACGGTCCAAGTTTCCAAAAAAACTCTGCTAAATATCTATCTCCAAATAAGATTAGTGATGTCTGCAAGAAACAAATGGGGATGGCAACTATGACGACACATGACTTTGAAAATATCTCTTTTGGTATTGAAACTAAGTAAAGTGAAGTGGATTTAACCCAGTAAGAAAATTCGGCGGTAATGGAATTTCATCATGGTCACTATCGTACTACACAGAAATGCCATAACTTAGATATGCGTCATTCTCGTTCCATGGTGGATGTAATCCTAATAGTACTAAGGTAGGATACCAGGTGGTCGAACTGCTCTGGCTTTAATCTTGGCCAGAGTCGCAGTTGGTAAAATGGAGAACTTGTCTCAACTTGGCTAACCTGGTTAAACAAAGGTTAAATAAATAAATACATAAATAAATGTAATGTAATATCCTCGCTGGCTTATTTGATAAACATCTATGTTTCACAAGTTTGGACATCAAAGTACACGCACTTAGAAGTAGTACAGAACAGTAGAGTCAGTACAGTACAGTACAGTAAAATAGATTATAGTTCAGTACGTATGACTTCAAGTACTTACAGACATTATAGTGTAGCCATGGCTCTAGTGTGCTCTAGCTGTGGTACTGTATACTGAACGAAGTGATACCTCGCTTACTGTACTGGTACTGAAGGTACTGGTATTGAACTCTAACTGTACTGCAACGTATACGCTACTTCAGACTTGTACGGCCTTACTGTCGCTGCAAGCTGGGACGACTCGTGGCGTGCCATTGCACTTACTGTATTGTACTGTGAAACATGTGAAACCAACTGTGGTTGTGATTACTTTGATTTCCCATTGTAGACAATTCAATAGCAGAAATTCCATTACCAATTTTTCGGAAATTCCGCAACCGATTTGGAAATGGTGTTTAGAGTTTTAATCACTTAATACTTCATTAACAAAATTGATATCAGTAAAACACTATAACTAATTGATAGGTCTACCTTTACCGGTTACTTCTGGAACTTTCATTATCCTCCCTCCTCATGAGGAGAGAAATTTCGAAAATGTCTTAAAGATATGTGTGGTTTTTGGTAAAGGAATTTCAAGGCACAAGGCAATGTTTCTTAAACTTACAGAAGGCAGAAGAATTTCTACAAAACAAAATAGAAGTGTTGAATTAGCAGGCGGGGGTCTTCAACATTATTGTGTTTAGGTGTATTTCTGAGACCTTTTAAGTCTTTTTCTGGTAGATGTTTTCTAARACCCCTTTTCCATCTGTGTGACCAGAAATCAAAGCCTTTACTTATTCAACATTTTTGGGATGGAAAATGGTTGAAAAATGTATACAGTACATTCGAAAAGTATTCAGACCCATTGACTTTTTCTACATTTTGTTACGTTACAGCCTTATTCTAAAATGGATTAAATATTTGTTTCCCCCTCATCAATCTAAGCACAATACCCCATAATGACAAAGCAAAAACTGTTTTTTAGAAATGTTAGCAAATTATAAAAACTGAAATGTCACATTTACCTAAGTATTCAGACCCTTTACTCAGTACTTTGTTGAAGCACCTTTGGCAGCGATTACAGCCTTGAGTCTTCTTGGGTATGACGCTACAAGCTTGGCACACCTGTATTTGGGGAGTTCCTCCCATTCTTCTCTGCAGATTCTCTCATGCTCTGTCAGGTCTCTCCAGAGATGTTCAATCGAGTTCAAGTCAAGGCTCTGGCTGGGCCACTCAAGGATATTCAGAGACTTGTCCTGAAGCCACTCCTGCCTTGTCTTGGCTGTGTGCTTAGGGTCGTTGTCTTGTTGGAAGGTGAACCTTCACCCCAGTCTGAGGTTCTGAGCGCTCTGGAGCAGGTTTTCAACAAGGATCTCTCTGTACTTTGCTTTGTTCATCTTTCCCTCGATCCTGACTAGTCTCCTAGTCCCTGCTGCTGAAAAACTTCCCCACAGCATGATGCTGCCACCACCATGCTTCACCGCCAGATATCCTCCAGACGTGACGCTTGGCATTCAGGCCAAAGAGTTCAATCTTGGTTTCATCAGACCAGGAAATCTTGTTTCTCAAGGTCTGAAAGTCCTTTAGGTGCCTTTTGGCAAACTCCTAGCGGGCAGTCATGTGCTTTTTACTGGAGTGGCTTCCTTCTGGTCACTCTACCATAAAGGCCTGATTGGTGAAGTGCTGCAGAGATGGTTGTCCTTCTGGAAAGTTCTCCCATCTCCACTGAGGAACTCTGGAGCTCTGTCAGAGTGACCATCATGTTCTTGGTCACCTCCCTGACCAAGCCCCCCCATTGGTGGTTCCAAACTTCTTCCATTTAAGATTGATGGAGGCCACCGTGTTCTTGGGGACCTCAATGCTACAGAATTTTTTTGGTACCCTTCCCCAGATCTGTGTCTCGACACTCCTGTCTCGGAGCTCTACGGACAATTCCTTCGACCTCATGGCATGGTTTTTGCTCTGACATGCACTGTCAACTGTGGGACCTTATATAAACTCAGCAAAAAAGAAACATCCCTTTTTCAGGACCCTGTCTTTCAAAGATAATTCGTAAAAATCCAAATAACTTCACAGATCTTCATTGTAAAGGGTTTAAACACTGTTTCCCATGCTTGTTCAATGAACCATAAACAATTAACGAACATGCACCTGTGGAACGGTCGTTAAGACACTGACAGCTTACAGACGGTAGGCAATTAAGGTCACAGTTATGAAAACGTAGGACACTAAAGAGACCTTTCTACTGACT
>NW_019950865.1:0-7216 GCF_002910315.2 Salvelinus sp. IW2-2015 | reverse complement strand
TCCCACCCCCCCCCCCCCCCTGCAGCCCGAGGGGACCCTGGCCCTGGTCACGGACCCCCAGAGTTCCAGGAATCTGCGAGCAATTCAAGCCTGCATAGCCTATAGCCAGCCCATGGAGACCCTCACGCTGGGTGTCACAACGGCCTCTACGCCGCACAGGTCACCCCCACCACCACTGGACCTGCTAGAGGAGTAAGTTATTGTTACTTGCCACTTAGCTCTGGGCCAAGAGAGGGTCGGGGGGGGGGGGGGGGGGCGGGGGGGGGGTAAGCCGGATCAGCTAAGACGGCCAAATTCTAACCTAAGAACTTCATACCCAACTGCAAAGTTTCACTCAGAACTCTCCTTCTACAGTCAATAGCATTGATTAGCGCACAGAAAGAAAAGTGGCTACACATCATAATCTCCACCAGTTTAGCATCCGGGCTAGGGTGTGGGTGGTAAAAAATTTTGATGAGTATCTACCCAAAGCGTTGTTACAATGAACACTTATGACAACATACAATGACAACGCACACCCGTACTGATGATGATCACTTGACAGCGTAGCGCACCTACGACGGTGGATAGGGGGCTTATCAGTAGTCAGTGCGTCTCAATGAAAGATGAAGTTGTCACGATCAAACAGTGCTGGCGAGACGCGGGGAGCATGACCTGCACCAATTTCAGGATAGAGAGTATTGATGAGTGAATTAAAAAGGAGAAAGAAAGCAAAATGCGATGGAGATTCAGATGAGAGAGAGAAAGGCATAGTGAGTACCAACAACGCTATACTGTGCTGGGCGCGTTGGCGCGGGGCCGCAAGTCTGCTAGTGGCTGAATAATTCTAATGAAAGCTGAGTGACCTCCACTTCAGCAAGGCAAGACTTGCTCACACTAATAGAGTCCTTAGTCTACATCCCTACATCTCCACGGAGAACTCTGGCACAGCTCACACAGGAGGATCCTAGCGATAACAGATGAGAAGCTATTAGAACGCGTCATAAAAACGTTTGAAAAAACTGGAATTCTGCGACCTGCGCTGAAGTGAAATCTGGACTTCATTCTATTACTGACACGCAGATATGTCAGTTAAGACGTGTAAGAGCAAACGCAGACGGGAAGGAAAAGACAAAGGCACGATGAAAAAAACTGAGTTACTCCAATATTTAGACTAATTAGAATTACCTCACCTCTTAGAGATTTTTCAGCGTTTAATTTAGATGTCAACATCTGGACTTAAATGGTATTATGGTCTAAAGGATAAGCCACCTCTGACGGATTGCCTTTCTTGTTTAGCCTATCCTCAAGCGTAATGGAGTTTCTGTCAGTGTATGGAGTTTCTGCTCTATTACTTTGAATTTATAGATGCCTGTGAGGGACTGCCCACTTGATTTACTGGACCGGCAACTTGCTTCCTATCCGGAAAAGGGAGACACACTGGGTTGTGTTCATGGTACAAGTCTACACAAATTGAAGAAAAAATTACTCCAAAACAGAGTGGAACACAGGGCAAGATATTATCTATACTTGATCGCAATACCCAGACATACACTCGTTTCATTTTCCATTGCAAAACAGCTTTTTCAACGCTGTGTTCCTAATGAAAAGACAGCCATGTGAATGCATCAATGTTAACACATCATACTCGCACAATCACCAAAACTAATGCAGCCTTAACTTAATGGCTCGCCTACACCCACAGTATATGATGTTCAACATCTTTAGGCACATATGATGATCCGGACCGTGTATCCAATTTAGAATATGTCTTGAGCACACTACAGTAGGTCACACAGTTATTGTTAAGTGACTCCACAGTCATAAACTAAGTGAGAGATTCCTTTATTAGAGTCTGTGCCAACATGCTTTTCTCAATAAATTTGCTGGCTGTGCTCTAGATCGTGGGGCCGGTTTTTAGTGCCAGCACTGTGTAGATGAATACTGCTGAAACACCGCACCATATGGACAAAGCTTTAGTAGAGACATTCCTCTCATCAGAGAGGTACTCACACGAGCAAACACTTGTGATTTCAATAAAAGCAATACAACTTATATTACCAGGTATATATTATCAAAGGGGCGCACCTAAAATTCCGAGATGCAGTAAGCACAACGGAGTAGTGCAAACACTACACTAAGTATTAAATTCACCCAGGAGCAGAATTTCTTTACTTATTCCACCCCTAACTATAAGAATCCAAATTAAGAAAGACAGGAAGTACAACATAAGCGTTCTGAATAATTCATGATAATATCACGACACATAGAAGCATCATAAACAAGACACTTAGCTGCCACATTCTATGTAGCATAGCGCTTTTTTATGGTGGTGTAAAGTCGATATTCAGACGAGTTGGTTCAAGGATGTAATTTCCACACCTCTACTTAAAACCACCAAGAGACACGGGGAAGAAAAAGCGTTTTAGACCATACTACGCTAATTAACCCACTCAATTAGCACCAACAAACATGTTCGCTTTTTTTAACCTTCTTATTTTTCCTAACCATGATGATGACATTGTTGTTAATTGAATAAAAATCTATTAGGATCACTCAATAAATACGACTCACATTTTTAGCACACCTCTTCCACTCTCACACCTGAAAGTGTTCAATTTAAATCAAACAGTGCTATACACAGGAAGTCCGGTAACTTTACTGTCCATTTGCCAAATTTTAAACATTCCTTGATCATGTTTCAGTAAAATAAATGGCTAAAATATATGTTTAATTATATAAACGTACTCCCCAAAACGCAGCTTTAATTCCATAGATTACACTCCAGTTTCTTCAACTCCACATTCGTCTGAGATTATTCTTTATTGTGGAATAAAATAAGATAACACGGCCATTGAAGAGGACGATTAATAATAAGGAGGCAATAGTGAGCGAGCGCGAGGGATAATGGGGGGGGTAAAGTTTGGCCTGGATGCATTCGCGCCCTGACGGCACGCATGAATCAGAACGCATATGGTGGTGTATTGGTATACAAACAAAGGGTGGTTGGGAGCAGGGCAACTATCTATTGACGGCCAGGCCGCGAGTCTGACCGAAGCTCAGGGAGGAGGCGGTGATGTTTGTCCAGAAGTATTAGTGCTTGTTTGAGCGAGTAAGCAGCTAAATTAATAGGCTTGAACCGAAGACAGAAGGATTAGAGTGTTCTGCACAAGGACAACAAACCAAAGCTGGAAGCACATGGGGTGCAGGTCCTATCACACTACACCCACCCAGCTACAACACACTAAACTCACTCTAACCACCACCACGAAAACGCTTAACACAAAAAATCACCATATACACTACCCACCAAATCCAAGCATATAACACACTCTCTCACCCCCAAGCTACACACGTCAAGTACACACCCCAGCCACTACATCAATACCCTAACCCACCGTAATACACACACGGTCACTAACCCAAAAAGCTACCTGCTCACCACTCCAACTAAACCCCACCACTACAAACACTACCATAACACCCACCGCTACACACTACACTACCACCGCTACCTGAACCGGAAACTGCACTACCCCACACTACAGCGACGCACACACTTAACCACCACAACCGCTAACACACTCAAACCCCCACCGCTAATACCACACTCACTAACCCACAACAACACGCAAACTCACCCGCGTAACACACTCAACTACCACCCACCAATCTTAACACACTCACATAACCCAACTCACTCCACATCACTACCCTCACTCCACCATCACATAAACTACCCACCACCTCACAATCACAACCCCACCACTACATATCACTCACTAACCCCACCGCCTACAGACACTCCTAACCCCGCTAACCACTCATAACCCTCCACTACACCTCACTAACCCCTCCACTCAACACTCACTAACCCCACTCCACACCACACATCCACATAACCCACATCCATCTACACACTTCACTAACCTCCCACCTCAACTCATAACCCCTCCACTAGCACACTCACTCAACCCCTCCACCCCACCTCACAATCACTAACCCACCACTACTCACTCACTAACCCCGCTACCACTCACTAACCGCCACTACTCACTCACTAACCCCATTCCACTACACACTTCAATAACCTCCCCACCTCTAACACATCACTAACCCCTCCACTATACCTTCCAAAAAAAACCGCACTAAAAACCACACCCACACCACTAACTAACACTAAATACACTAAACCCAATACCACTACAACAAACACCCCTCACTAAAGCCCTCCACTACAAAGCACCCATACACTAAACCCGTACCCAGAAAAACTCACACCCCCGCAACATAAAAAACCAATAAAAGACACACCAACCACAACCCAGAAAACCCCAAAAACCAGAAAAAACTATACATCCACTCACACTAACCCCACCACTACAACACTCACAAACCCTCCACTACACACACTCACTAACGACCCACCCACTACATGACAACTCCCTGAACCCACCACTAACACACTCACTAAGAACTGCACCTCTACAACAAGCAACTCACACTAACAAACCCTACGCACTATACCACCAACCACACAAAACCACACACCAACTACTCTCACTCACTACCCACACACTACACACTCACCTAATCCCCTCCACTACAAACACTCACTAACCCCACACGACTACACACAACTCCCTAACCCCACCGCTGACAACACACATAATAACCCCACCGCTACAACACTTCACTAACCCCCCACCGGCTACAACACTCACTAAACCCTCCACCTCCACCTCACAATCACTAACCCACCACTACTTCCGCACTGCGTGGAAGCACTAACCGCCGCCACTACACACTTACTAACCACCCGCTACAACACTCACTAACCCGCCTCCACCTCCACCTCAACACTCACTAAACCCTCCACCTCCACCTCAACAACCAACTAACCCCGCCCACTACTCACTCACTAACCCCACCTCTACACACTCACTAACCCTCCAGCCTCACACTCACACACCCCACCACTACTTCACATCACCTAACCCCAACCGCTACACACTCACTATCCCCTCAGCACACACACATCACTAACCCCTCCACTATACACTCACTAAACCACCGCTACACACTCACTAACCCCTACGCTACACACCACTAACCCTCCACTACACACATCACTAACCTCACTATACTCACTACCCCACCACTAACACTCAATAACCCCTCCACTATGCACTCACTCAACGCCCACCACTAACACACTCACTAACGCCCTCCACTACACACTACTACCCCTGCCAGCTCATACACTCACTAACCCCACCACTAACACACTCAATAACCCTCCACTATGCACTCACTAAACCCAAGCCTCTACAGAACATCAAGACTCCACGGCTACAACACTCACTAACCCGCACCCTACACACTCACTACACCCCACCGCTACACCACTCACGTAACCCTCCGGGCTTACCACTACACTCACAGAACTCCACGCTAACACACTCACTAACCCCTCCACTACAACACTCACTAACCCCTAGCTCACTACAAACACTCCAACCCCTCCACCTCACACCCCAAACTTCCCGTCCACTACACACATCACTACCCCGTCCACCTCCAACAAACTCCGCACTAAACTCCTTCTCCACTCACAACTACTGCACTAACACCTCCCTACAAGCACCCACTAACTCCCTCGCTACCCACTAACCCCTCGCTCACAATCACTAACCCTCCACTAAAACACCTCACTACCCCTCACCTCACACTCACTAACCCCACCGCTATACACACACACTAAAACCCCTCCGCTACACACTAACGCCCTCCGCACTACCACACTACCCCGCACACCTAAACCCTCCGCTACAACAATCACTAACCCATCCGCTACACCTCTAACCCCTCACCTCACACTCACTAACCCACTGCTATACACTCACTAACTCCTCCGCTATCACTCACTAACCCCTCCGCTACCAACCAACTAACCCTCGCTACAACTCTCACTAACCCTCACCTTTACAACACTCGCTAACTCCAACCGCGTAACACATCATCTACACCCCTCCGTACACACTCACGGGGGGCAGCCTGGAGCTCCACACTGGGGATCACTTTGAGGGAGGCCTTGGAGGACTTGGAGGACTTGAGCAGCCTCTCCTTGTCCACCTGGGTGTGCAGCCAATTCAGGAAGCTGGGCCTTCGCTCCTGGAGACACAGAGGAAGAGAAGAAAAGGCCTGTGTGATGAGTAACTAAAGGAATCCTAGGTTTTAATTTCATTCATGAGTTACAGTGATATGGTCATATTTCGTCATATCATATGGCTCCCATCCTTCCATGAAAACATACACGACATTACCGGAAGTATGTGGACATCTGCTTGTTGAACATCTCATTCCAAAAGCATGGGCATTAATATGGAGTTGGTCCCCCCTTTGCTGCTATAACAGCCTCTACTCTTCTGGGAAGACTTTCCACTTAATGTTGTAACATTGCTGCGGGGACTTGCTTCCATTCAGCCACAAGAGCATTAGTGAGGTCGGGCAATGATGTTGGGCGATTAGGCCTGGCTCGCAGTCGGTGTTCCAATTCATCTCAAAGGTGTACGATGCGGTTGAGGTCAGGGCTCTGTGCAGGCCAGTGAACTTCTTCCACACCGATCTCGAAATAGCATTTTTTGTTTTATTTCTCCCCAATTTCGTGATATCCAATTGCGATCTTCTCTCATCGCTGAAACTCCCCAACGGGCTCGGGAGAAGCGAAGGTCGAGTCATGCGTTCTTCAAAACATGACCTGCCAAGCTGCACTGCTTCTTAACACCCGCTCACTTAACCCGGAAGCCAGATGCACCAATACGTCAGAGGAAACATCATTCAACTGACTTAACCCGGAAGCAAACGCCTCAACACTGCAATGCAGTGCCTTAGACCGCTGCGCCACACGGAAGGCCCCTCAACAAACCATCTCTGTATGGACCTCGCTTTGTGCATGGGAGGATTGTCATGTTGAAACAGGAAAGGGCCTTCTCCAAACTGTTGCCACAAAGTTGGAAGCACAGAAACGTCTAGAATGTCATTGTATGCTGTAGCGTTAAGATTTCCTTTCACTGGAACTAAGGAGCTTGAGCCCCCGAAACCATGAAAAACAGACCCAGACCACTATTCCTACTTTACCATTGCAACTATGCATTGGGGAAGGTAGTGTTCAGATAGTGGAAGCCAGATAGTGCCAGATAGTGAAGAGTGATTCTTACTCCCAGAGAACACGTTT
>NW_019950864.1:4689-7216 GCF_002910315.2 Salvelinus sp. IW2-2015 | reverse complement strand
TGAGGGCTGGTACTGGGGTGGCTGCTGATGGACGGTCCTGGTGCTGGGGCTGTCTGGGTGGGCTGCGATGGGCTGGTCCTGGGCTGGCTGGGCTGCCGATGGCGCTGATCTCTGCGGCTGGCTGCTGATGGGCTGGTCTGGGGCTGGTGCTTATGGCTGGTCTGGGCGCTGGGCTGCTGATGGGCTGGCTCCTTGGGGCTGGCTGCTGATTGGGCTGGGTTCCTGGTGCTGGGTGTTGATGGGCTGGGTCCTCTGGCTGGCTGAGGGTCAATGTTCATTCTCCTCTTCGCAATCACTGTCAGACTCTGATGACAGAGACATGATCTCATATTCGGAAAATTCTTTATCTTCCAAAGTGTAAGCACGTTCTTCCACACCAGCTCTTCTCTCGCTGAAAACGTATTTCTAAGGTCCCTTGAGCAGAGATTATTTTGGCATACTGAACTGATTGTGGTAAGGATGCACCATGCAAGCTATTTATTTGTTGTGTGTGGGAAAATACTGACTGTTTTACATGTATCGAAATCATGTATTCTAATAATATTGTGCAGGTTCCGCCAAGACTTGTGGTACGTTTACACCTACCAAGTATGAAAGAGTGTGAGAAGCAGGAGCAGGCAGACGGCCAGTTAGACAGTCAGGTTTCTTGTTGCTATGTTGAAACAGAAGGCCCAGGGAGGAGGAGACAGAGTGAAGGCACACAGCAAACCTTTTTGTTGTCATTTTTTATGTAATATAATGTGTAGGGGGGTGCACGAGTCCACTCAATGACAATGTGTTTCTTTATATGTTCATCACAGAAAATGAGCGAATGCCAATGAGATTCACGGTTAACAAAATTATTTTCCATTGTATCATTTTTCTTTAGTAAAACATTGAAAATTGGGTCCAGATACCTTAACAGAAGGGTTATGTTTCCTTTTGATGGTTAAATATACCCTTCTGCTTGTCTGTTATAGATTGTTACGCTTGTGGGAATTTACCTGTGGTGTTGTTGTTTAAGCCGTTTGTCAGGTATCATTATTTTTTACTCTAGGGCAAAGGGTCTAGAATTTGTTAATTTGTTGTCCTGGGCAAACTGGACTTCTTTGAACACCATAATTTTTGTCTTATCCATCAAAGGCCCCAGACTGACAGAATTATGTGGAGAGATATAGGTGTTCCATAGGCCTCCTTGTTCGGGGACCGGATAACACCATTATCTGCGAACAGTAAACAATTGACAGACTGTTCTACGTATTCGCCAATTCATTGAATATCACATTGAGAGGGTGGGGTCAAGCTGCATCCCTGTCTCACCCCAAGAATTGTTGTGTTGCCATTAATGCGAACAATGTTTGTGTATCATTTAATTTAACAAGCCAGCCCCAGGACCAGCCCATCAGCAGCCAGCCCCAGGACCAGCCCATCAGCAGCCAGCCCCAGGACCAGCTCGTCAGCAACCAGCTCATCAGCAGCCTGCAGGATGAGAAATATGCATGTCAAAAAATTTGAAATTGAATGGTCTTCTTGCCTAAGGAATGAGCCACCCTGCATGGCTGCCAATGTGATAAGGATGCACCCAGGGCTGACGCGGATGGCGGTAACTCATTTGCAGGACATAAAGTATTTTTTTGAACTGTTAATCCCAGACACCATCCAGAAAATTATTCTGGACTGCATTCATTTGGATGGAAGGCATGTTATTGGAGAGAGATGGAAGGAGACGGACCAAACTCATTTGCATGCATATTTTGGGATTCATATCCTTGATGGTGTTTTCAGATCCAATGGGGAATCCACAGAATGGGATGCAGAAAATGGCAGAGCTTTTCCGTGCAACAATGTCTCTTGAAAACTTCCACATTATTTCCAGGATTATCCACTTCGATAACCGACACACCAGACCAGCTCCGCGGCAGAGAGACAAGCTAGCTGCAATCAGGTCAGTGTGGGACAAGAGGGTGGACTGCCTTCCCCTGTTTTATAACCCTGGGCCCAAAATTACTGTTGATGAGCAGCTTATGCCATTTTTAAGGGCTGCTGCACCTTCAGGCAGTTCATACTGTCTAAACCCGCAAAATATGGAATCAATATCTGGGCTGCCTGTGATGCTGCTTCATCATATGCATGGAACTTGCAAGTGTATACGGGGAAGCCAGATGAAGGAGCCCCTGAGAAGAACCAAGGGATGCGGGTTATTCTGGACGTCACACAGGGACTCAACATCATATGCGATAACTTTTTCACTTCGCACAAGCTGGGACAGGAGCTCCTCAAGAGGAAGCTGACAATGGTAGGAACAGTGTTGAATACACAGAATAGGTATATKATTTCCTCTAAGTTTATGTTCACGGCCGACACGTCCCTAGTGTCCTACGTGCCAAAGAAAGGCAGAAATGTGGTACTCATGAGTACGCTGCATAGGGATGGAAGAATCTGTGGCCGGGGAACATCAAAAAACAGAAATCATAATGGATTACAATGCCACAAAAGGAGGGGTGGACAATTTAGACAAGCTGGTGACTGGCTACAGCTGCAAAAGAAG
>NW_019950864.1:0-74 GCF_002910315.2 Salvelinus sp. IW2-2015 | reverse complement strand
AACACAGGCTGATGGTTTTCTAATGGGAGAGGAAGACAGAACACAGGCTGATGGTTTTCTAATGGGAGAGGAAG
>NW_019950863.1:0-7219 GCF_002910315.2 Salvelinus sp. IW2-2015 | reverse complement strand
GCAGTTGGTGGCCATGCTGGATTAAGGTGTCGCATTGAATTCTAAAATAAATTCAGAGCGCACCAGCAAAGCACCATCACACCTTCCTCCTCCATGCTTCACGGTGGGAACCACACATGCAGAGATCATCTGTTGACTAAATTTGGACTCATCGGACCAAAGGACAGATTTCAGTCTAATGTTCCAATGCTCGTGTTTCTTGGCACAAGCAAGTCCTCTTCTTATTGGTGTCCTTAGTAGTGGTTTCTTTGCAGCAATTCGACCATAAAGGCCTGATTCACACGTTCTCCTCTGAACAGTTGTTAAATGTGTCTGTTACCTTGAAACTGTTGTGAAGCATTATTTGGGCTGCAACCAAACTCTAATGAACTTATCCTCTGCATCAGAGGTAACTCTGGGTCTTCCTTCCTGTGGCAGCCTCATGAAGAGCCAGTTTCATCATAGCACTTGATTGTTTTTGGCAAACTGCACTTGAATAAACTTTTTTTCGGATAGACTGACCTTCATGTCTTAAATAATGATGGCCTGTCGGTTTCTAGCTTATTTGAGCTGTTCTGTCATAATATTGAAAACTTGTCTTTAACCAAATAGGCTATCTTCTGATTATACCACCACTACCCTTGTCACAACACAGCTGATTGGCTCAAAAGCATTAAGGCACACCTCGTTAATTGAAATGCATTCCAGGTGAGCTACCTCATGAAGCTGGTTGAGAGTATGCCAAGAGTGTGCAGAGCTGTCATCAAGGCAAGGGTGCTACTTTGAAGAATCACAAATATACAGTTGAAGTCAGAAGTGTACATACACCCTAGCCAAAATACTTAAAACTCCAGTTTTTCACAATTTCCTGGACATTTGATCCTTGTAAAAAATTCCCTGTCTTGGTCAGTAGGATCACTAATATATTTTAAGTATGTGAAATGTCAGAATAACATAGAGAGAATGATTAAATTTCAGCTTTTATTCTTTTCACTCACATCCCAGTGGATCAGAAGTTTACATACTCAATTATATTTCGTAGAATGCCTTTAAATTGTTAACTTGGCGTCCCAAACATTTCGGGTAGCCTTCCACAAGACTTCCACAATAAGTTGGGTGAATTTGGCCCATCCTCGCGAAGAGCTGTGTTGTAACTGAGTCAGTTTGTTGGCTTCCTTGCTCGCAGATGCTTTTTTCAGTTCTGCCCAAAATTTCTATGGGATTCAGGTCAGGGCTTTGTGATGGCCACTCAATACCTTGACTTGTTGTTCTTTAAGCCATTTTGCCACAACTTTGAAGTCATTGTCCATTTGGAAGACCCATTTGCAACCAAGCTATTAAATTTCCTGACTGATGTCTTGACATGTTGCTCTAATATACTCCAACCAATAATTGTCCTTTCCTTATGATGCCATCTATTCTTGTGAAGTGCACCAGTCCCTCCTGCAGAGCAATCACCCCCACAACAGTGAATGCTGCCACCCCTGTCCTTCACGGTTGGGGGGATTGACTTTTCTTTGGCTTGCAAAGCCTTCCCCTTTTTCCTTCAAACATAACGATGGTCATTATGCCAAATAGTTATATTTTCTGTTCATCAGACCAGAGACACCATCTCCAAAAATACGATCTTTGTCCCATGTGCAGTCTGCAAACTGTTAGTCTGCCTTGTTATGGCGGTTTTGGAGCAGTTGGATTCTTCCTTGCTGAGCGGCCTTTCAGTTATGTCGATTAGACTGTTTACTGTGGATATAGATATTTTTATCACTGTTTCACTCCGCATCCTTCACACATGTCCTTTGCTGGTTGTTCTGGGATTGATGCAGTTTTCAACACCGAAAGTACGTTCATCCGAGGAACCAGAACGCGCTCCTTCTGAGCGGTAATTTTGCAGCGATACGGCATCCCATCTGGTTTGCGCTTAGTGGGACTATCATTTGTTTTTCAACAGGAAAATGACAATGACCCAACACACCTTCAGGCTGTGTAAGGGCTATTTGACCAAGAGGGAGAGTGATGAGTGCTGCATCAAATGACCTGGCCTCCACAATCACCCGACCTCAACCTAATTGAGATGGTTTGGGATGAGTTGGACTGCRGAGTGAAGGAAAAGCAGCCAGCAAGCGCTCATCATATGTGGGAACTCCTTCAAGGTTCAAGTCCRGATGATCAGGTTCAAGTCCGGGCTCTGGCTGGGCCACACAAGGACATTCAGAGACTTGCTCGAAGCCACTCCTGCATTGTCTTGGCTGTATGCTTAGGGTCTTTGTCCTGTGGGAAGGTGAACTTCACCCGTTGGAGGTCCTGAGCGCTCTGGAGCAGGTTTTCATCAAGGATCTCTCTGTTTGCAGAACTTTGCTCTGTTCATCTTTCCCTCGACTAGTCTTTCAGTCCCTGCCAATGAAAAACATCCCCACAGCATGATGCTGCCACCACTATGCTTCACAGTAGGTATGGTATTGGCCAGGTGATGAGCAGTGCTTGATTTCCTCCAGACGCGACGCTTGGCATTCAAGCCAAAGAGTTTAATCTTGGTTTCATCAGACCAGAGAATCATGTTTCTCATGGTCTGAGAGTCCTTTGGGTGCCTTTTGGCAAACTCCAAGCGGGCTGTCATGTRCMTTTTACTGAGTGGCTTCCGTCTGTTCTCTCTACCATAAAGGCTGAATTGGTGGAGTGCTGCAGAGATGGTCCTCCCATCTCCACAGAGGAACTCTGGAGGTCTGTCAGAGTGACCCATTGAGTTTTTGGTTCACATCCCTGACCAAGGCCCTTCTCCCCTGATTGCTCAGTTTTGCCAGCTCTAGGAAAAGTATTGGGAGGTTCCAAACTTCTTCCATTTAAGAATGATGGAGGCCACTGTATCCTTTGGGACCTTCTATGCTGCAGAAATGTTTTTGGTACCCTTCCCCAGATCTGTACCTCGACAAAATCCTGTCTTGGACCTATGGACAATTCCTTTTACCTCATGGCTTGGTTTTTGCGCTGACATGCACTGTCAACAGTGG
This sequence comes from Salvelinus sp. IW2-2015, assembly GCF_002910315.2. Taxonomy (NCBI): domain Eukaryota; kingdom Metazoa; phylum Chordata; class Actinopteri; order Salmoniformes; family Salmonidae; genus Salvelinus; species Salvelinus sp. IW2-2015. The sequence continues at coordinate 4,235 of NW_019950863.1, read as the reverse complement.
GAGCTTAAATAGACGTGTGTGCCTTTCCAAATCATGTTGAATCAATTTAGTTTACCACAGGTGGACTCCAATCAAGTTGTAGAATCATCTCAAGGATGATCAATGGAAACAGGATGCACCTGAGTTCAATTTCGAGTCTCAAGCAAACGGCCTGAATGAAATAAATAAAAATACAATTTTTTAGTCACATGCTCCGAATACAACAGGTGTAGTAGACCTTACAGTGAAATGCTTACTTACGAGCCCTAACCGACAGTGCAGTTAAAAAAAATATGGATAAGAATAAGAGATAAAAGTAACAAGTAATTAAAAGAGGAGCAGTAAAAAATTATAACAATATATACAGGGGGTGCTGGTACAGTGTCTATGTGCGGGGGCACCGGAATACTAATGTAAATAAGGTATTTCTGTTTTGCAAACATTTCTAAAAAACAGTTTTTGCTTTGTCATTATGGGTATTGTGTGTAGATTGATGAGGAGCATTTTTATTTAATCCATTTTAGAATTAAGTAACAAGTGGAAAAAGTGAGGTGTCTGAATACTTTCCGAAGGCACTGTATGTAGAAAATCAAATATATCAATAATATAAAAATCAATATTTTCCATTGACATTTGTAATAATAACTTTCTAAATTTATAATGATGTTATATTAATTTCTTTTAATAAGTAGGCCCATTATGTTTGTCATAAACCTCCCTTACATCAAGTATTCTTCTTTGTACAACACACATACTGTAGGAGGAAATCTCCATATTATTTCTCTTCCAGCTGGGGAAGTCAGTGGTGGCTAAGGTGGTGATACCCAAAGGCACGGTGCTGAGTATGGATATGCTGGGGGTGAAGGTGGGCGAGCCGAGGGGCATCTCTCCTGAAGACATGGGTCAGCTGCTGGCAAGGCCATCCACAGAGGACGTGGAGGAGGATGGGAGCATCACGCCACGTATGGTGGACGGCTACAAACAACAAGGGCTGAGCCAACCAGGGGTCGTTCGTTCAGCAGGACACAACGTTGTGGAACGTTCAGATAGAAAGATGCTATGTAAAACAAACATGTTAATATGCTGACTAGACAGGTGTTATGATATTGATGGTATGTCAGGACTGATCATCTGTTTACATTTCACCATTGTGGCTAGATGGAGTAGACCTAACACTTCATCTAGTGGACAACAGTTGTTTTGACAACGTTAGTGTTGTAGCAAACGTCTTACCCTAATCCTTTTCCTCACTTTAACCTCAGTCTCCTGAACCTGTTTTTCACCTAACCTACTGTGTTGGTTCCCCTAACCTGCCACGTTAATTATCATAACCTGCTATGTAAACAGACCATCAATCCCAACTACTATCAGTATCACCAGACAGGCCACATTTCGTGTGGGAGCGTTGCAAAATAAATGTACCCATTATTCAACTATTTAACTGCTCACGGGTGTCTGCATAGCCTGGCACTGAAATAGAATTTGGTTCTATTTCAGAACCTTTAACACCTGCAAGTCCCCCTCTCCATTTTACTCATTGGTTTTCGCAAGCAATCGAACCCACGTGGGTGATGTGACAGTTGAAACGAGAAGAAGATTAATCAAAGAACCCTCTATCTAAAATTAACTAGGTTTCCCCTTTAATCTGTGGATTAATTGTCGGAGTAGAGAACATGATTTTGGTATGATAAAAAATTCTGCAAAGATCCAGCAAAAAAGGGACCCCTAACATTTAAACTAAAACGAAACCACCAACGTTCATGTCCCAGGACAAATTAGCTAGCAATAGCTAGCTAAATATCCATGAATGTGTTGTGTGTTTTGAACCTGTCCCCAAAATGAATATACCGTAGTTTGGTTTTGCTAATTAACCTGCCGTGTCATGAACCAAAGGTCTGATGGGGGATAGTCAAAATCAACATGTGTATGCACTTGAGGCTGGTTTGGGGAGTTGTAACCTGCCTGACTCTACTGAACACCTGCATCCGCATGCTTTATTTTGTTCATCCACATCAGATCGTGATCTTGACACTCCAGGTTAAAACATCAAAGCCAACTGGTGAACAGCTATATTAATTTGTGGACAGGTCGAAACACAATTCATGGACATTTAGGTAGCTAGCTGTTGCTAGTTAGTTGTCCTGGGAGGATGAACATTGGGTTGTTATTTTACCTGCATATTGTCCTGTTTTAGCTGGTTCTTTGTAGATTTTGACCCGGAGTCATACAAAATCGTTGTGTTTCTCTACTCCAGCGGATAAATCACACTGAAAAGGGAAACCTAGTTAATTATCTTTCATTATCCCTCTCCTCGTGTCTGTCAGCATCCACGTGGTTTGTATCTTTTTCCTTATATCCAATAGGAGGCGACAGTCAACACATGTGCATCTCAAATAGAACCTAAGTTCTTTTAGCTCTTGGCTACAACAGAGGCACGTTTAAGCATGGTGATGAATGGTGGGGGAAATGATTGAATAACATTAAGTACAGTTGAAGCTCCGTCACACGCAAAATGTAGCTGGCAGGTTAAATATGGTAACAAAACAACTATAAAAATAAAAATAATTAAGAAAAACATATTGAAATTTGACAAAACTAAAGCTATATCTGACTATAGATTTAAGTCCCTTTTTTACTAATGGGGGTTTCGAACAATGATGTGCATAAACCCTGGACGGACTGACATGGTGGCGCTGTAAAATTGAAGCGCACCGTGCCAGCCATCTTGGTAATCTCCTCAATTAAATGTTTTACTTATTTTTTGTTGGAAGTGATTAGAAATGCATTTGTTAATGTCTAATTAAGTTTTGGCAATCATCCACCCCCTCAAAAAAAATGATGTCCATTTCTGTGTAACAATCAATAACCTGCTGGCTGTCAAGCCAAGTAATATAATTTTTCAGATAGCAAAATATTCTACAATATCACAAACACGATACATTTAAAGCGTGGATTTTTTTTGCTGTTGTTTGCGTTCAGCCTGTTTTTCTTTCAGCTGTTAGTGAATGACAATTAATACCTTAATAACTTAGCTGAAATGTTCATTAGTTTGCATAATTATTTACTACTACATCACAAGTGTTCATTGTGGACAATTATAAAAAGTGTTTGTGTGGCAGAACCTGTGTGATCTTCATTCCTCTAAAATACAATGTATTGTGACATTTTTGGTGTACCGAAATACAGCCTTGGCCTGTCATTCCAAAATATGTTTTTTCATTTCAAAATTCTATCAATTTTACATAAACATAACAATGTGGCCTTTGACTTTCACCTTTTTTTAAAAATATAAAGGTACATTTATTTTATAATACATGTGGGTGGGATGTTTACTTTTCTATATCGGAGGATGTGAAATGGAATTTTGTGTTAAAAAGTCAAATACACGGTATTCAAATAATTATTGACGTTTATACTTCTTCTGTAATAATAATAATAATAATAAAAAAGTATTAATTACAATGTCTCACATTTTGACTCTTGAGAATCCTGAAATGACCTGTGAGTGAAGGGAGAACCTTTATTTTGAAACATGAGTGGAGAGGAAACCACGTGGATTCCGGATGTGCAACGTGGAAATTAGCTCGACTTCTTCCGCGAGAACACACACCTGACTGTCTCTGTACTACTGGTTCAGAGCAAGCGAACTTAGCCATCTTATCGCTACAAACATTTTAGGAAACCGCATTTATCACATTTCTAAAATGCCTCTGAAATTCGAGCTTTGTCCTGGCAGGATGATTGGGGGTTCTAACCCCTGTTTTATTATTGCAGAAATTGGACAGAACCACCAGGGAGATATCGAAATTGCCAAGAAAATGATCAAAATGGCCAAGGTAATGTTAGTAGCAAAATKAATCAGTTAACTTAGCTCAGCTGCTGTATTGGGGACCATGGTACTGACTTACTAGTTAACTAGCGGCCTCTTTAGTATAAATGCATTTGACTATTTTGGCCGTTTTAAAACTGACAGTCCAGTCTCTTGCAAGACACTGCTTCTTGTCTGACTGCTGCCCTGCTACTGTGCCAATGAGGAAATGATCGATTCCAGTGCCCATATGACTGTAAAATGACATTAGCCTGCTCTGTTGCTTGCTGGGGGTGTATTTCAAATTGTGAACTTGTGCAATTGAGACCATGGGCATCTATTGGTCAATTTATTAAGGACTGATATGGGTGGAAATGAATTTCCTGCCAGAGATATGGCACAACAGATACCCACCCCCATATATGAAATGATCACACCATTTGACTGT
>NW_019950862.1:0-7220 GCF_002910315.2 Salvelinus sp. IW2-2015 | reverse complement strand
CATGCCGTTCTGTACCACCACTCATTCATATATCTTTATGTACATATTCTTTATCCCTTTACACTTGTGTGTGTGTATAAGGTAGTAGTTGTGGAATTGTTAGGTTAGATTACTTGTTGGTTATTACTGCATTGTCGGAACTAGAAGCACAAGCATTTCGCTACACTCGCATTAACATCTGCTAACCATGTGTATGTGACTAATAACATTTGATTTGATTTGATTTGATTTCTCAGAACAAGAATGACTGATGAGTTTCAGAAGAAAGTCTTTGTTTCTCGCCATTTTGAGCCTGTAATCAAACCCACAAATGCTGATGCTCCAGATACTCAACTAGTCTAAAGGCCAGTTGTATTGCTCCTTTATTCAGAACAACAGTTTTCAGCTGTGCTAACATAATTGCAAAATGGTTTTCTAATGATCAATTAGCCTTTTAAAATAATAAACTTGGACTAGCTAACACAATGTACCATTGGAACACAGGAGTGATGGTTGCTGGTAATGGGCCTCTGTACGCCTATGTAGATATTCCCCCCAAAAATCTGCCGTTTCCAGCTACAATAGTCATTTACATCATTAACAATGTCTACACTGTATTTCATATTTTAAATGGACATTTTCTTTTGCTTTTCTTTCAAAAACAAGGACATTTCTAAGTGACCCCAAACTTTTGAACGGTAGTGTAAGTCTTCACACCCGAGTCAATACTTTGTAGAAGCAACTTTGGCGGCAAATACAGCTGTGAATCTTTTTGGTTAAGTCTCTAAGAGCTTTCCACAGCTGGATTGTGCAATATTTGCCCATTATTCTTTTTAAAATTCTTCAAGCTCTGTCAAGGTGATTGTTGTTCATTGCTAGACAGTCATTTTCAAGTTTTGCCATAGAGTTTTAAGCCGATTTATTTCAAAACTGTAACCCGGCTACTCTAGTACATTCAATGGCGTCTTGGTAAGCAACTCCAGTGTAGATTTGGCTTTGTGTTTTAGGTTATTGTTTTAGGTTACTGAAAGGTGAATTCGTCTCCCAGTGTCTGTTGGAAAGCATGAAACAGGTTTTCCTCTGCTTATAGCTGTTTTCCATTTTTTTGATCCTAACAAAGTCCCTAGTCCTTGCTGATGACAAGCATACCCATAATGTGATGCAGCCACCACCGGGCTGGAAAATATGAAGAGTGGTACTCAGTCATGTGTTGTGTTGGATTTGCCCCAAACATAACGCTTTGTATTCAGAACAAAAAGTTAATTTCTTTGCCACATTTTTTCAGTATTACTTAACTGCTTTGTTCCAAACAGGGTGTATCTTTTGGAATATTTTTTGTATGTACAGACTTCCTTCTTTTTACTCTGTCATTTACGTTAGTATTGTGGAGTAACTACAATGTTGTTATTCCATCCTCAGTTTTATCCTATCACAGTCATTAAACTCTAACTATTTTATAATCACCATTGGCCTCATGGTGAAATCCCAGAGCAGTTTCCGTCCTCTCCAACAACTTAGTTAGGAACGATGCCTGTATCTTTGTAGTGACTGGCTGTATTGATACGCCATCCTTTGTGAAATGAATAACTTCACCATGCTCAAAGGAATATTCAGCGTCTGTTTTTTACATATCTAACAATCGGATCCCTTCTTTGCGAAGCATTGAAAAACCTCCCTGAACTTTGTGGTTTAATCTGTGCTTAAAATTCCCTACTCGATTGAGGGACCCTACGGATAATTGTATGTGTTGCGTAGAGATGAGATAGTCATTCAAAAATCATGTTAATCACTATTATTGAACACGGATGAGTCAATGCAATTTATTTTGCGATTTGGTAAGCAAATTTGTGACGGAACGGCTCATTTTTTTACATTGGGTAAAAGTAGAGACAGAGCTACAAAATGGTATATCATACACTACATTTTTGAGGAAGAATGGTAAAGTAATTCTGTTTTGAAAGTTAATAACCTTTCACTGCTACCAAACCCGGATCTGGGATCCCCCCCATCACAAAAGCTGACTAGCATAGCCTAGCCTAAAGCTACAGGGATATCATATAATAAAATGTTCATGAAATCACAAGTCCAAGACACCAAATGAAAGATACAGATCTTGTGAATCCAGCCATCATTTCCGATTTTTTAAATGTTTTACAGGGAAGACAAAATATGTATTTCTATTAGCTAACCACCATAGCAAAAGACACAACTTTTTTTTGTCCACCATTTTTCCCTGCATAGGTAGCCATCACTATTCGACCAAAATAAAGATATAAATAGCCACAAACTCTAAAGAAGCGACCGGGCAAGGGTTAATGTCGGATACATAGAATCCAGCTGGGAGTCTGAGAGAGAGATGTACCGCTTTCTGCAGTTGATATAGGACTTCGCTATACTCCGAGAATTGACTGAGAATAAGGATCACTCGAGTCAGGTGTATGTAGAGAGGATTCAGGAGAGTTAAATGACCCCGGTATACACACACCATCCCCACACACACACTATCGGTGCCATGTAATTCATATCCTTGGATCGGCTGGTTCTCTAGAGGAGGAGCGCGCGGAGTTCCACGCAGCTATCACAGGCGACTCACACATGGAGCCGCTGGAGCCATCTCACCACGCACGCATACGACATGGTGTGGTATTACAGTATAATGAATATGGGGAAATCATAAAACATTTCTTAAAAAGTACAACCCTGAGTCGCAGTACAGTAATTGCAGGTAGTTGTATGTGTCTGGGCAGCGGTAGTGCTAAGCTCGCCATAGAGGAGAAGCACACAGCTCATTGCATTAAGTATAGTCCGGAGATATGCGATATATCTATATTTATATTATATTATATTGGAGGTGACTCGCTGATAGACGATCGATTGCTGCATATGCAGTTAGGTAATAACTGTCCACACCGATGTGATATTACAGGAGATAGTTAATGAGTTCCTTTCCGAGCAGCGAGGGTGCTGGAGGACGTCAGGGGAGGACTGTTGTAAGTACCGCTCGTTGTTATCAGCCACCAAAATATATTAATTTTTTACTGAACCTTCTCAGAAATTTGGCGCATGACAAACTCCTGTAACATCATATTACGACTAGTGTGTATGCGCTGAGCATGCTGGATAGTCGTATGTTACACTAGAGAGATGTGAGTTCTCACCGCGAGAACATGCAGAAGCCGGGGAGGGGATGGTGAGTACAAGATGGAGAAAAGTAGGCGAAACTGGCCAGAAAATGTCGGCGCCATCTTGGAGAGTGACTTAGTCTAATACAGAGACATCTTATATATCCATCTCGAGTATTGTTAAGGTAGACGTATCACGAGTCACTATAGTTGTGTATAGTCAGGTCGGGTGAAAGCACGAGCGTAGGACCTCTATATTGTATATAATATGTGCTGTTAATATAGATAGTGTACTTGCAATGTTCGCTGAATTACATTTTTAAATTAACCTTACTGGCAATACAGGGTGCGATAGACGCAAGGCTTCCACTGCAGTAGAAATGGCCGTCTCATGCGCATTCTTGGACTGTGTTTGTTTTTGGTCAACGAAGAAATGATTTGTCGGCATGAAATAGTTCTTGAACTTTTCTTTGGATACCTGGCTACACTTCGATGGAACTCTCCAATTCGAGCGAGTTCATCTGTAGAGGTTAGGTGTCGTTTGTCTGCCAAGATAGAATCTCTGCGCGTTATGGGCTCTATTTGAGGTGTGTGCATGATGTCTTAGTCGCGCACCGGAATGTGTTGTACACTTCAGGAGCTTGCAATTGGGTAAGCATATAAGCACGAAAGCGAGAGATACCCCAAGGTCCACACGCAGGAAATAATTACTATCATGTGAAATCGCAACTATACTGTCGACAGTACAACTGAATAATATTGGTTCAACTAACAGATTATGAATATCTTTAAAAGCCTATAGTCGAACATAAAGAAACATTGAGAGCTGCCGTCAAATTAGTCTGAGGAGAGGCTAGAAACACGCGAGGGCTTGAACACCGGACACATGCTGCCAATATGGCTTCGAGACACTGCTTGCGTCCCGAAACGTTGAATATGCCAATATGTAGATAGGGGCGGTAGCTGACGGCTCGTTTGATTACTGTTGCTGACGGTATTCAATTTAACCTGTAGAAAGGGATGTAGCCTCGCTGATGTAAAGTCCTGGCTATTTTCAAGTCTCCTGAGTCTCGGCGAGCCACCCCGAGCGCAGGGGGAAGGGACGTGTATCAGTGCCGGCTGTGAAACCAATAGCAGGACGAGGCAAAATTAATACAAAACAGGTTCCAGAAAGCCAGGCTTTCGTGCCATTCTGGTACATACACTAGGAAAAATTGCTCTACATGTACGAGTTTCCTGATTGTACTCACACTGAAATAATTTACTACAGACGGTTGTTGAAAACTATGAGAGTTGTTTTCTCTATCCAATAGTAATATGAATATGCATATTTGGTACTGAGCGAAGAACTTGAGTATGAGCAGTATTATGATTGGACCACAAATTTGGAAACTAGTGTCGAAGACAGAAGGCTGCAGGTCTTACCTACTTACCGCCGAAAGCAGGCGATGCCGCGAAACTTGGGGGTATCGTCCCTCTAGTCTGGCCAAAGAAGTTGTAATAAACGTTGGCTAACATTCGACGTTTGAGAAAAGGGGTTGATCATTTTGGCACGACCCGGTCCCCATACTGGAGAGGTACGTCAAATGTATCACTTTGTCTGAGCACGGAGCTTACCAGAGCTCGACCGGGGCTGCGGGTGTTTAGTTACCTAAGTGGAGGTTCGGCTCATGCACCCATTCGAGCGGGGGTCGGTTGGTTCGAACCCTCTTAAAGGCCCAGCCCCTCACCCATCTCCTTATTAATGGTGATTTCACATGGTGAGGGTGTCATGTGCTGAAACAGTGTATTAGTGTGAGTGTGAAAGATTTAAGACAAAGGATGGTAGGTAGCTCCTTACAATAGCAGTTAAATCAAGGGGCTAAACAAAGAGTTTGTACTTGGAATTCGGATTAATTAAGAGAGAATCTTTGTATAATATTGAGACACGCGCATAGACTTACCCTCAGAAACACTTTCTTCAATTGATGGCGCTCATGTGGGAGAGGACTGAGCGCTATTGACCCGGCCAAGCCACATCCCAGTGGTGGATGTATAGGTATAACGAGGTTTGTTGCAATAGGGGGCTTTGCATTAAAACCAGACTGGCAAACCACTCAATAAAAAAAATAGGTATTATTAGGTGGACCAGGATGCCGAGGGCAGCCTACGCAACGACATCAGACATAATTTACAAACAAAGCATGTTTGTTCAGCTGAGTCTGCCAATAGTAATCAGCAGTAGCATGTAACGGGAGAAAGCCAGCCGCGCACCTCCCGTTATCGTGTGCATAATTAAGGTGTGGTTAAGTAGTTTGGGGACTACTTTGGGTGTGTCAGGGCACAAAATTGGTAGTTCGGAGTTACTGTAGTAAAAAGCAATGATTTCTCGCTCTTTGGAATGGGGTAGTGACTGGTAAAAGGTATAAAGTTGCCAAAAGAACTCTTAATATAGTCAAAGTAATGTGACAGAATCCTCGCTGATTTGAACACACTGAGATAGAGTGACGTAGTTAACTAGATGCAAGTACTTATTCTGAAGTACTTTACACCACATAGCTCAATGTATGCCTTGAAAATAGATTAGCATACTTTTATGAACACGTGTGTTACACTGCAACATGCTTACAAAGTGACACTCACTCTCAGTCACCTTTGTGACAAGATAAGAGAATAAATCGGTTTACATACGAGGGAAGTTGGAGCCCCTCCGAGATGGGAGAACTTTACTTGTTTTTCAGACCACTCCACAAATTTAGATGCTCTCACGGGAGACTGAACATACGAGTTGGCAAAGTTTGGTTGAGAGACAGGACGTTGCGCAGCCTAATGAGACACGTGTAGAGCTATGTCAGAGATATTGGTTAGAGAACGAGTTGTATATTTGGTTTACAGAGATGAAGAGTCACTCGTCAGAGCCAAAAGGAGAGCGAGTCACCGAGCTATGTATATTGGATCGTCCCTCACGTACGCGGTCGGGACGTGTTTGTGCATTCTCATCAGCACATATAGCCACAGGTAGGTTAGAGATCTGGGTCAGGTGGTGTGTATAATTTAAGTTGAAGGACTATCTAATCGCTCTCCGCGCAAAATTCAGAAAATGATGTATGGCATTAAGCAAAGGATTCTGATTGCTTCTGGCTAATTGACATAATTTGAGTCAATTGGAGGTGTGGGCTTGCTGGATTATGTTCAAGGCCTACCTCAATCGCCTATGTGTATGTAGTAGCAGAGAGCATCATCATGGGAACTAAAGGAAAATCATGCAAGACATCAGCATGTTTTTTTTGTAGACCGTCCACAAGTCTGGTTCATCCTTAGGGAACAATTTCCAAAACGCCTGAAGGACCACGGTTCCTACTTGTACAACATGTAGTGTATGCAACAAGTTGGAAACGGCCTTATGGGACCACACTCAGAGTAGAGCGCCGCACGCCGGTGTTGACAAGGAACTGATCCATAAGAAAACCGCTCACAGTCCACAGTTTGATCGTTACTATGCCTACGCGATGGAGTCGTGTTGCAGTATGTCCGGCCCTCGCGCGTGCGCGAGAGAGAGATGAGGTGCGGTTACTCGTGTCTCCTGTGAGAGATTGGAACGTAAACTAGTTGTGGTGTAGAAAAGTGCAAGAGAGCAAGTTCGACGCATGATAGTGCTAACATCAAAGGACCCTTTTTGAGAGGTTCGGAGGAAAACAAGTACAAAAGTATCTATGTCCACAGTAAAAAAAGCGGAGTAGGGCTCAAGTGGACTCGACACGGCTGAGTATGCTATAGGTCATACTTTCAAAGTTGTGGCATTAACACTCGCATGAAGACAACAAGTTAAGGTATCCGGACGTGGCCATCGCAGCCCTGACCTCAATCCTATAAGTAAATTGTGTGGGCAGAACTGAAAAGGTGTGTGTGAGCAAGAGGCCTAAAACCTGACTCAGTTACACCAGCTCTGTCAGGAGGAATGGGGCCAAAATTCACCCAACTTAATTGGTGGGAGAGCTTGTGGAAGCTACGCGAAACGTTTGATTGGACCAAGTAAACTCAACTGGGGTAAGGGGGCTAATATCAGTTTCCGCACGTCGCGATGAAAAGCGTGCCAAGAGTAACTGCCTACTACTCAGGCCCCCGAGGTAGGATATGATA
>NW_019950861.1:0-7222 GCF_002910315.2 Salvelinus sp. IW2-2015 | reverse complement strand
AGACTAACTACAGGACCAGTCAAAAGTAGGATTCCTGTAGGCCCTAATGGCAGACTAAACTACAGGACCAGTCAAAAGTAGAATTCCTGTAGGCCTAATGGCAGACTAAAACTACAGGACCAGTCAAAAGTGGATTCCTGTAGGCCTAATGGCAGACTAAACTACAGACCAGTCAAAAGTAGGATTCCTGTAGGCCTAATGGCAGACTAAACTACAAGGACCAGTCAAAAGTAGATTCCTGTAGGCCTAATGGCAGACTAAACTACAGGACCAGTCAAAAGTAGGATTCCTGTAGGCCTAATGGCAGACTAAACTACAGGACCAGTCAAAAGTAGGATTCCTGTAGGCCTAATGGCAGACAAAACTACAGACCAGTCAAAAGTAGGATTCCTGTAGGCCTAATGGCAGACTAAACTACAGGACCAGTCAACAGTAGGATTCCTGTAGGCCTAATGGCAGACTAAACTACAGGACCAGTCAAAAGTAGGATTCCTGTAGGTAGTTTAGTCTGCCATTAGGCCTACAGGAATCCTACTTTTGACTGGTCCTGTAGTTTAGTCTGCCATTAGGCCTACAGGAATCCTACTTTTGACTCTTACAAAAACGTACCATGGCACTTTCACTTATACCGTGGTATTGTACGACTCATGGAAATGTACCTTGGTTCTAGCCTTGACGTATGATGGTACTGCCATGCACCTAAATATGGTATTGCATCATACCATGGTAGATATGGCTTATGGCAATACCATGGTTTTAAACCTGCATTATACATTCTACCCTGGTAACATACAATCACGGTAAATGGTAGCAATTACATGGTACCATCTTAAATGTGTTAACATGCTACAACGGCAGTACAATGCATTAAATATATAAACCACCCCCAAGGTCAAGAGGTCGTTTGGTTATATATTGAATTAATATACCAGTATGGGCAAGTTTCTGATAGGCAGGCTACTATTATTGGTCCTAGTTGGTCTGTAACCTCAAATAAAAAGGGGTAAAACATTCTGGGGGGGTGGGGTGTGAGATCCTTCCTGATCTTAGAAATCGAATCTTATTGTGTTCATAGTACTCCAACCAGGTTACAGCTACCTGTCCAGACACACCATTCCTCCAATTAGAAAGGCTCTAGAGAGGGGCTGTCTTAGAGTGACAGCGAAACAACAATACTGATACACGTTTAACCCTTGCAAAGGCTTCTGGGGGTGAACTACTGTCCAAATATGCAATTCCATATAAAATTCATGTCATATACAGTGTCAGTGTTTTTGATCACTCAGTTTGATGTACTCAGCCAATTGAAAATGTGCTTAGAGTTGTGGAAATGTAAAAGGGATTTTTTTTTAATGGTAATGTCCAATGCTCTGTGAAGTCCAGACAACTGCTTGATTCCCCACTGGGCCAGGTGTGAATGCTCTGGGAACTGCTTGTTGATTCCCCACTGGGCCAGGTGTCAATGCTCTGGGAACTGCTTGTTGATTCTCCACTGGGCCAGGTGTGAATGCTCTGGGAACTGCTTGTTGATTCCCCACTGGGCCAGGTGTTGTTCATGGCTCTGGGAACTGCTTGTTGATTCCCACTGGGCCAGGTGTTCATGCTCGGGGAACTGCTTGTTGATTCCCCACTGGGCCAGGTGTAATGCTCTGGGAACTGCTTGTTGATTCCCCACTGGCCAGGTGTCAATGCTCTGGGAACTGCTTGTTGATTCTCCACTGGCCAGTGTGAATGCTCTGGGAACTGCTTGTTATCCCCACTGGGCCAGGTGTAAATGCTTTGGGAACTGCTTGTTGATTCCCACTGGGCAGGTGAATGCTCGGAACTGCTTGTTGATTCCCACTGGGCCAGGTGTTCATGCTCTGGGAACTGCTTGTTGAATCCCCACTGGGCCAGGTGTTCATGCTCTGGAACTGCTTGTTGATTCCCCACTGGGCCAGGTGTTCATGCCTCTGGAACTGCTTGTTGATTCCCCACTGGGCCAGGTGTTCATGCTCTGGAAACTGCTTGTTGATTCCCACTGGCCAGTGTTCATGCTCGGAACTGCTTGTTGATTCCCCACTGGGCCAGGTGTTCATGCTCTGGAACTGCTTGTTGATTCCCCACTGGGCCAGGTGTTCATGCTCTGGGAACTGCTTGTTGATTCCCCACTGGCCAGGTGTTCATGCTCTGGGAACTGCTTGTTGATTCCCCACTGGCCAGGTGTTCATGCTCTGGGAACTGCTTGTTGATTCCCACTGGGCCAGGTGTTCGTGCTCTGGGAACTGCTTGTTGATTCCCACTGGGCCAGTGTAAATGCTCTGGAACTGCTTGTTGATTCCCCACTGGGCCAGGTGGAATGCTCTGGGAACTGCTTGTTGATTCCCCACTGGGCCAGGTTGTTAATGCTCTGGGAACTGTTGTTGATTCCCCACTGGGCCAGGTTGAATGCTCTGGGAACTGCTTGTTGATTCCCCACTGGGCCAGTGTTCATGCTCTGGGAACTGCTTGTTGATCCCCACTGGGCCAGTTGAATGCTCTAGGAACTGCTTGTTGATTCCCCACTGGGCCAGGGTGAATGCTCTGGGAACTGCTTGTTGATTCCCCATTGGGCCATGTTGAGAATGCTCTAGGAACTGCTTGTTGATTCCCCACTGGGCCAGGTGGGAATGCTCTAGGAACTGCTTGTTGATTCCCCACTGGCCAGGTGTGAATGCTCTGGGAACTGCTTGTTGATTCCCCATTGGGCCAGGTAGGAATGCCTGGAACTGCTTGTTGATTCCCCATTGGCCAGGTGTAAAATGCTCTGGGAACTGCTTGTTGATTCCCCATTGGCCAGGTGTAAATTGCTGTGGAAACTGCTTGTGATTCCGCCATTGGCCAGGTGTAAATCTCTGGGAACTGCGTGTTGATTCCCCATTGGGCCAGGTGTCAATGTTCTGGGAACGCTGTTTGATCCCCACTGGGTCAGGTGTAATGCTCTAAGAACTGCTTGTTGATCCCGACTGGGCCAGGTGTAAATAAGCTCTAGGAAACTGCTTGTTGATCTCCACTGGCCAGGTGTATTTGCTCTAGGAACTGCTTCAAATCAAATCAAATCAAATTTATTAGTCACATACACATGGTTAGCAGATTTAATGCGAGTGTAGCGAAATGCTTGTGCTTCTAGTTCCGCACAATGCAGTAATAACAACAGTAATCTAACCTACAATCCACACTACTACCTTACACACACACAAGTGTAAAGGGATAAGAATATGTACATAAAGATATATGGATGAGTGGTGGTACAAAACGGCATGGCAGATGCAGTAGATGTATAGAGACGGTATATACATATGAGATAGTACTGTAGGGTATGTAACATAAAGTGGCATAGTTTAAAGTGGCTAGTGGTACATGTATTGCATAAAGATGGCAAGATGCAGTAGATGATATAGAGTACAGTATATATACATATGAGATGGGTAATTTAGGGTATGTAAACATTATTAGTGGCATTGCTTAAAGTGGCTAGTGGTACATTTTTACATTAATTTCCATCATCCCATTTTTAAAGTGGCTGGAGTTGAGTCAGTATGTTGGCAGCGGCCGCTAAATGTTAGTGGTGGCTGTTTTACAGTCTGATGGCCTTTGAGATAGAAGCTGTTTTTCAGTCTCTCGGCCCTGCTTTGATGCACCTTGTACTGACCTCGCCTTCTGGATGATAGCGGGGTGAACAGGCAGTGGCTGGTGGTTGTTGTCCTTGATGATCTTTATGGCCTTCCTGTGACATCGGTGGTAGGTGTCCTGGAGGGCAGGTAGTTTGCCCCTGGTGATGCGTTCTGCAGAACCTCACTACCCTCTGGAGAGCCTTACGGTTGTGGCGGAGCAGTTGCCGTACCAGGCGGTATACAGCCCGACAGGATGCTCTCGATTGTGCATCTGTAGAAGTTTGTGAGTGCTTGGTGACAAGCCGAATTCTTCAGCCTCCTGAGGTTGAAAGGCGCTCTGCGCCTTCTTCACAACGCTGTCTGTGTGGGTGACCAGTTCAGTTTTGTCCGTGATGTGTAACGAGGAACTTTAAAACTTTCCACCTTCTCACTACTGACCCGCGATGTGGATAGGGGGGTGCTCCCTCTGCTGTTTCCTGAAGTCACAATCATCTCCTTTGTTTTGTTGACGTTGAGTATGAGGTTATTTTCCTGACACCACACTCCGAGGCCCTCACCTCCTCCCTGTAGGCCGTCTCGTCGTGTTGGTGATCAAGCCTACCACTGTAGTGTCATCCGCAAACTTGATGATTGAGTTGGAGGCGTGCATGCCACGCAGTCGTGGTGAACAGGGAGTACAGGAGAGGGCTCAGAACGCACCCTTGTGGGCCCCAGTGTTGAGGATCAGCGGGGTGGAGATGTTGTTACCTACCCTTGTTGATTCCCCACTGGGCCAGGTGTGAATGCTCTGGGAACTGCTTGTTGATCCCGGACTGGGCCAGGTGTGAATGCTCTGGGAACTGCTTGTTGATTCCCACTTGGCCAGGTGTGATCCTCTGGGAACTGCTGTTGATTCCCCACGGAGCCAGATGTGAATGCTCTGGAACTGTATGTTGATTCCCACTGGGCCAGGTGTGAATGCTCTGGGAACTGCTTGTTGATTCCCCACTGGCCAGGTGTAAATGCTCTGGAACTGCTTGTTGATTCACCACTGGGCCAGGTGTGAATGCGCTGGGAACTGCTTGTTGATTCCCACCGGCCAGGTGTGAATGCTCTGGGAACTGCTTGTTGATTCCCCATTGGGCCAGTGTTTAATGCTCTGGGGGGCGTAAGTCTACCCTCAACCAGTTAGATTACAATGTTGGATTTCACCCTCCCCCCTCAAAATACACCCCTTTCAAAAACAGTTGCAACAGGCCACCAACCAAAATCCTACCCTAAACACCAAAGTGTTTCAACATGCCCAACCAAACCCCCCATCTCCCCACCCACAAACTTGATCAAAGTCACAATAGTCCTTAGCCTCTCCAAAGTCCTGATCCACTACCACTGATCAAAGGGTGTAACACATCTTTGCCACAATTGACCAGGACACACTTGATAATAAAAAAGGTATTTTGTATTTTGTTTTTCCATATAGCCTAATACACAGGATTATACAACAAGCCTCCACACATGTCTTCTAGGTCAGAATAATATCCACAGACTCAGCTGTCTGAAACTATCCTGCCCCGAACATGTCTGCGATAACTGAAGAACTCCTGGCAAACTTCATCATGTCTTCTTCATTTGGTCTGACTCGCTTTGGTGTACTGGTAGACCAGACCTGTGACCCGCTTGGTGATACTGGGTAGACCAGACCTGTTGACCCGCTTGGGGATACTGGTAGACCAGACCTGTTGACCTGCTGGTGGTACTGGGTAGACCAGACCTGTTGACCTGCTTGGTGGTACTGGGTAGACCAGATCTGTTGACCCGCTTGGTGGTACTGGGTAGACCAGACCTGTTGACCCGCTTGGTGGTACTGGGTAGACCAGACCTGTTGATAGATTTCTCAGGTGCTTCGACCTTTAACCTCCATAGCGATGCTTGACCGACTGGGATTACCTAGTTTCAGTCAGACCCTGAGTATCACCACGGTGGAATGTGAAAAACCGGTATGTGTGGTTTGAACTCTAAGCCAACTCAGAACAGTTGGTGTGATATGTACATCCTGGTGTGAAGTCCGCCACGTCATAAATCACAAGATTTGCATTTTTTTTTGTTTAACTGCCAGACCCACATCACCAGCCCTCCCCACCAATACACACAACCCCCCCCCTGACTAGCCCATCACAAAACTTCAAACATTCTCACTGGTTAATGAAATTGGACCATGGAGTACAGGCGTTATGCCCAGAGATGAAACTCCCATCCTAACTAACTCCTCACATCAACCCCACCGTGTCACCATAGCCCCAATACAATAGTCTCTTGCTAACTCCTCACATCACCCCCACCGTGTCCACCATAGGCCCAATACAATGCCCCTTGATCAACACAATAGTCTATGTCACTCCAACCAACAACTTTCGCAACATGTCTTCACACAGACACTAGGACCCCTCCTCCCATCCACAATACTGTAATCACAAAATGGGTGTGATTATTTACATACAGCATGTGGTAATGCCCGCCACTCAGAACAATGGGTGTGATATTTACATACAACATGTGGTAAGTCCCGTCCAATCAGAACAATGGGTGTGATATTTACATACAACATGTGGTAATGCCTGGCCACTCAGAACAGTGGGTGTGATATTCAAATCCTAGGTCGGAAGTCCCACCCCTCATCAACCACAATATTTGATTGATAGTTTGACATTTTAAGCCGATACTACCACCACTACCACTACACTATTACTACTAAGCCCAAACCAGATGGGATGGCGTATCACTGCACAATGCTGTGGTAAGCCATGCTGGTTAAGTGTGCCTTGAATTCTAAATAAATCACAGAAAGTGTCACCAGCAAAGCACCCCCACACCATCACACCTCCTCGTCCATGCTTCACGGTGGGGACCACACATGCGCGAGAATCATCCGTTCACCTACTCTGGCGTCTCACAAAGACACAGCGTTGAACAAAAATCTCAAATTTGGACTCATCAGATCAAAGGACAGATTTCCACCGGTCTAATGTCCATTGCTCGTGTTCTTGGCCCAGCAAGTCTCTTCTCTTATCGGTGTCCTTTAGTAGTGGTTCTTTGCAGCAATTCGACCATGAAGCCTGATTCACGCAGTCTCTCTGAACATGTTAATGTTGAGATGAGTCTGTTTACTTCAACTCTGTGAAGCAATTATTTGGTTGCTAAGGCTGGTAACTCTAATGACTTGTCCTCTGCAGCAGAGGTAACTCTGGGTCTTACTTTTCCTGTGGCGGTCATCATGAGAGCTGTTCATCATGTTTGCTTGATGGTTTTCGCGACTGCACTTGAAGAAACTTTAAAAGTTCTTTGAAATGTCGCATTGACTGACCTTCATGTCTTAAAGTAATGATGGACTATCGTTTCTCTTTGCTTATTTGAAGCTGTTTGCCATAATATGGACTTGGTCTTTCACCAAATAGGCTATCTTCTGTTATACACCCCTACCTTGTCACAACACAACTGATTGGCTTAAACGCATAAGAAGGAAAGAAATTACATCAAATTAACAAGGCACACCTGTTAATTGAAATGCATCCAGGTGACTACCTCATGAAGCTGGTTGAGAGAATGGCCAAAAG
>NW_019950860.1:0-7222 GCF_002910315.2 Salvelinus sp. IW2-2015 | reverse complement strand
AGGTATGCTTCAGCTTCCTAGTGTGTCAGTATGATAAGGTATGCTTCAGCTTCCTAGTGTGTCAGTATGATAAGGTATGCTTCAGCTTCCTAGTGGTGTAGATAAAGGAAGAGTATGTTTTATCTTTCATATTGATGATGGGTGTAACATATATTGATTAAACAATATTAAGATAGAATACAAGCATTGATTTCTGAACCTTTGATTTCTAATGACTTCCTGGTAAAAACAGATTTCTAATGACTGTATATAGTGTGTGTGTTTATGACACACGCTACCGTTCAAAAGTTTGGGAAATTAAGGTTATTCCATGCAAGAAATTGCCAAGAAACGTAAGATCTCGTACAACTCTGTGTAGTACTCCCTTCACAGAACAGCGCAAACTGCCTCTAACCAGAATAGAAAGAGGAGTGGGAGGCCCCGGTGCACAACTGAGCAAGAGGACAAGTACATTAGAGTGTCTAGTTTGAGAAACAGACACCTGACAAGTCCTCAACTGGCAGTTTCATTAAATAGTACCCGCAAAACACCAGTCTCAACGTCAACAGTGAAGAGGTGACTCCGGGATGCTGGCCTTCTAGTCAGAGTTCCTCTGTCCAATGTGTGTTCTTTTGCCCATCGGAATCTTTTATTTTTATTGGCCAGTCTGAGATATGGCTTTTACTTTGAAACTGCCTAGAAGGCCAGCATCCTGGAGTCACCTCTTCACTGTCGACGTTGAGACTGGTGTTTTGCGGGTACTATTTGAAGGGAGTAGTACACAGCATTGTATGAGATCTTCAGTTATATATATTTTCATTGCTTTTTATACTTTCAAGATGATTGACTGATCAATGTTCATGCTTTCTAATGACTGTATAGTAATGATATACTGTGTGTTTGTTACCACTTCAGATTCACCGCAGTAAGAACCGGTGGAAGTTCTATCTGAAGGATGGGGTGATGTGTTATGGAGGAAAGGACTATGTCTTCTCTAAGGCTGTCGGCGAGGCAGAGTGGTGACTGGGTTTATGTTATGTTCCAATGTCCACACTAGAATAGTTCACTGAGGCGAAGAGGGGTTTTGTAAAATACCTCTTGGGATGCAATGATAGTACATTCTAAGTAGCATACTAATGTGAATATTGGAACAGAACCTTGGTCTGTATTTCACCCATGTGGATACAGCCTTGACTTAGTCTTAAATGTGTCCAACGAGGCGCATAAAACATGAATAATATCATTTGAAGTTAATGGAGAAAACCACAGTTGTTCAGTGAGCTAGAAAATACAAGCATCTATGCAGTTCTAATCTGAAGAAAAATGTCTGGACGAGTAATGTGTCCGTCCCACACGCCAACCTGTTCCCTATATAGTGCACTACTTTTCACCAGCCACCACAATGCACTAAGGGCTTTTTGAGTTGTTAATTTTGTTTCTGTAACTATTTATTTATATTTTTGTATTTGTTGTGTAATGCCATTAAAGGCGCACTAAGTTGGTCCAAACGCAGAGCGTAGTCATTTTTAATAGTGCTCTCTTTATTGTTTATATGTACCAAATTCATTCATGGTATGGTTGCCTGGTCTGAAATATAAATTCAAATACCTTATTCTGTTTTCACTGACAATGCAAGCATTAATATGAACCCTGCTGTTGTTTAGTATTTGAAGGTGAATGTACATATAGAGTAGGAAAAATGTCACTTCATAGCTATTTTCCCATCCAATTAGCAACAGATTTTCATGTGAASATTCAAAAATCCTCTTTATGAAATATGCACATTTTCCCACCAATGGGGTTTCCACCACTATGATTTGTTGCGGATAATAATCAGTGCGTGATGACAGTGCACACAATGTACATTTCATGTACKGAATAAAAATCTAAAGTTCAATGTGTTTCCATTGCATTTTCAACTCCACACATTTAGTTTTGTCACAAGCTGTTTTTTTTTTTAAACATGTGCTCTAGCTGACCAGTGGTGGAAAAAGTACCAATTATCAGACTTGAGTAAAAGTAAAGTTACCTTAATAGAAAATGACTCAAGTGAAAGTCACCCAGTAAAATACTACTTGAGCAAAAGTCTAAAAGTATTTGCTTTTAAATATACTATAGTATCAAAAGAAATTGTAAAAATATACTAAAGTATCAAGTTAAAGTATAAACATTTCAAATGGCTTTTTTTTTTTTTTACAGATAGCCAGGGGCACATTCCAACACTCAGACATCATTTACAAACGAAGCATTTGTTTTTAGTGAGTCTACCAGATCAGAGGCAGTAGGGATGCCCAGGGAAGTTCTCTTGATTAGTGCGGGTATTATACAATTTTCCTGTCCAAATGTAYTTAGTACTTTTGGGTGTCAGAGAAAATGTATGGAGTACAAAGTACATAATTTTCCTTAGGAATGTAGTGAAGTAGAAGTCAAAAATAAATAGTAAAGTACAGATACCCCCAAAAACGAATTTAAAGTATTTTTACACCACTGTAGCCAACAGCTCGCAAATAGTGTAGGCTAGTCTACATGAGATCATGGATAAGAGCGAGAACATTTTTGTCAAACYGCAGCTAAGCATCGATCATCATGTCTCCAGAATAAGACCCTCAATATTTATTCTAAAGGAGCATCAAGATCACCGTGCACTTCTACCACCCTGTTCATCACTTTCATCTGTAGCCTAATAAACTGCATGCTTTKCTGAGTCGTAGTGGGAMGAWCACACAKCATGTCATGTGACTCCAAGTTTACTTCCATAAGATGGTTATTATATCCATATCTGTGAATAAAAGCATTTCCACCGCTATTTCTTGCATAATTAAATTTAGAGTCTAAGATCCCACAATGTCCAACAAACGAACAAATAATCTGTCTGCATTTTTTACTGAAACTTCCTGTATCTTTGACAGCTGTTGTGATTTAATTTTTTATTTGCGGTATGACTAACCACATTTCATTCTAGTTATGTGAGTGATGTTCACAATGCATACATTGGTTTAAATGTTCACAGGTTGGTATTCTGCTAAGGCCCTACTGGTCAGCATGTTCTCCAGTTAGTCGCCACTGACTTTTCTATAGTAAATGTTCCAGCACACACACACACCTCAAGGGCTAGGCCCATGTTGACATTAAGACACAGAAACACCGCTGTGACTGTCCATGATGCTCTGTTCTGGACTCTTCTCTGTTTTGGTAGAGTTTGGTTAGTGTAGCTAGCTACATTAGCTTATTAGGTGGATCTCACATTTCACTGTTAGTGGAACACAAACACTCATTGGAAGAAACTTGCAGTAAGGAGAAACTCAAGGAATACTACTGAAACTCAACCAACATTGGGAAAATAGACGTTGGGTACTATAGTTGGGCTGATTCTTGAATCCCATTATTGTGGCAGTAAAGGGGACTAAAGGGAAAAGGTTATGGGAAATGGATGCTTTACAACATGTGTCCTAAATGCCACCGTATTCCCTATATAGTGCACTATTGACTAGGGCCCTATATGGAATAGGTTGCCATTTGGGACATAGCCTGTCTTTGCATACAGGTTCATGTGATCAAACATTTTAGCTGCTCAGCTTAATTGAAAGCCAAACAGAAAGTTTAGCAAATAGCAGAAAGTCAATTTCCATTACGTACAACTCCCAATAAAATCAATTATTGAGATTGAGTCAATTCTGGTTAAATTCTCTATGCAACACACAGATTCTTGGGATAGGGCAGAGTCAATGGAGACATCAACTGGGTACAACGCCAGGGAAGCGCATCTCACACACAGAATTAGAAAAATATCATTTATTACAAGTTTCAATTAAACATAAGGGAAATGCACATGTGAGGACATTACTATGAGCAACCAATGCATCAGACTTAAGGCAAATACAAACTGGCCTTCCCCTTTAAAATGTACACAAATACAAATTGGCCTTCCCCTTTAAAATGTACATAAATACAAACTGGCCTTCCCCTATAAAATGTACACATGCAAACTGACCTTCCCCTTTAAAATGTACACAAATACAAATTGGCCTTCCCCTATAAAATGTACACATATACAAACTGGCCTTCCCCTTTAAAATGTACACAAGGAAAAATACAATGCAAGCAATGAAAAGGTTGTGCTATAACTTGTTGGGCTCCAAGCTGCCACACCAAGTTACAAACAATGCACTTTGCTTTTTACATTATTACGCTCAACAACAATACTCTAAAACACGTTCACGCCAAACCAGCATGGCAGCTTGGAGCCCGGCAGCAGCTCCCTCCCTGATATGGCCCAGAGAACTCCATGTGCTTGTCTTTTTAACATTTTATTTAACCTTTATTGAACTGGGCAAGTCAGTTAAGAACAAATTCTTATTTACAATGATGTCATTTACAATGACGGGAAAGGGGGATACCTAGTCAGTTGTACAACTGAATGCATTCAACTGAAATGCGGGGGGCTGCCATAATCGGGGGGCTGCCATAATCGACAAGCGAGGGGCACAGATGCTCAATCACCTTGTTACAGCAGAGATTAAGGCTATGGCCACATTGAGGCGTGGCTTGTGCAAGCCGGAAAAGCTCATAGGAGCAGGAGCCTCTCTTATTTCTGTAGTGTGAGGCAGCTTAATGTACAGTACAACCCCTGGACAGGACGCTAGCCTATCACAGGGCCTGAACAAGGAGATGCATAATCAAGGATGAAATTGTATATGACATACATCATTGTCCGTTTTTCTTCATCAAAAGTTTAACTCCTCTCTACTTTTTGAATTGAATGCTTTGTGTATTTTTGACAGACAATCTGTTGTCATTCATCCGGCAACGGATGACTCCCATTGAAAAACCATTGGCTCAATCTGGAATTTTCAGGGTGTGTTCTCTGCCCAGGCGTTGCTGACGCATGCCACATCTTACAACGTCTGGATAGGCATTTTACGTATTAGCTAACCACATATGTTACAGCGATCTGTCAGTTGACGACACAATCGATGATGTGGCATGCAGCCATTGGTTGATGCAACGTCTGAGCAGGGCCACGCAACCAAAATCTCAATGTGGCTGTACCCTTAGTTCTGACTGGCTGAGACTAGTCACGCACTCCACCTCCCTTGCTGAGGAAGCATCCCTGCATCTTGATGTGGTAGACATAGAACCTGAAAGAGTGAGGCTTTCTGGGGGATGTAGTCCTACCCTTAGGCGGTATAGTGTGTGTTGCCAGGTTCTGTGCCCTGTAGAACTCCTCTCTGGCATTGCAACAACTACAGCGACTCAACAATAGACATATATCCTTCCGAAATGCTCGAGTAAATATGGTGTAGAGGAAGGGGTTACAGAGGGAGTTGATTGGGTAGAAGAGGACGAGCAGGATCTTGGAGTGGGAGACGGTGATGAGGGGCATGCGGAGACCAGCCGAGATGGCAAAGAAGGAGATGGGTGCCATGCAGAGGAAGTCGGTGAAGATGAGGATGGCCATGCGCTTGGCGATCCTGGCGTCGCCGTGGCGGGTTGCTAGGTCGGGGTTGTGGATGGACATGTAGATACGTACGTAGCAGTAGCAGACGATGAAGAAGGCGACGACGTTGAGGAGGAGGAGGGCTACAACATACACCTGGGAGGCTAGGGACTCGATGTCCATGGGCAGGCAGATCGACACCTGGAAGATAATCAAATATAAATATATATAAAGTCCTTTTTACAACAGCAATTGTCATTAAGTTATTTTACAGCAAAAATAAAAAGGCTGTGAATTTTCATCTACTTTATACAGTGAGGGAAAAAAGTATTTGATCCCCTGCTGATTTTGTACGTTTGCCCACTGACAAAGAAAAACACTCCCAAAGCATAATGTTTCCACCTCCATGTTTGACGGTGGGGATGGTGTTCTTGGGGTCATAGGCACCATTCCTCCTCATCCAAACACGGCGAGTTGAGTTGATGCCAAAGAGCTCCATTTTGGTCTCATCTGACCACAACACTTTCCCCCAGTTGTCCTCTGAATCATTCAGATGTTCATTGGCAAACTTCAGACGGGCATGTATATGTGCTTTCTTGAGCAGGGGGACCTTGCGGGCGCTGCAAGATTTCAGTCCTTCACGGCGTAGTGTGTTACCAATTGTTTTCTTGGTGACTATGGTCCCAGCTGCCTTGAGATCATTGACAAGATCCTCCCGTGTAGTTCTGGGCTGATTCCTCACCGTTCTCATGATCATTGCAACTCCACGAGGTGAGATCTTGCATGGAGCACCAGGCCGAGGGAGATTGACAGTTCTTTTGTGTTTCTTCCATTTGCGAATAATTGCACCAACTGTTGTCACCTTCTCACCAAGCTGCTTGGCGATGGTCTTGTAGCCCATTCCAGCCTTGTGTAGGTCTACAATCTTGTCCCTGACATCCTTGGAGAGCTCTTTGGTCTTGGCCATGGTGGAGAGTTTGGAATCTGATTGATTGATTGCTTCTGTGGACAGGTGTCTTTTATACAGGTAACAAGCTGAGATTAGGAGCACTCCCTTTAAGAGTGTGCTCCTATTCTCAGCTCGTTACCTGTATAAAAGACACCTGGGAGCCAGAAATCTTTCTGATTGAGAGGGGGTCAAATACTTATTTCCCTCATTAAAATGCAAATCAATTTATATCATTTTTGACATGCGTTTTTCTGGATTTTTGTTGTTGTTATTCTGTCTCTCACTGTTCAAATAAACCTACCATTAAAATTATAGACTGATCATTTCTTTGTCAGTGGGCAAACGTACAAAATCAGCAGAGGATCAAATACTTTTCCCCCTCACTGTAACACCATGGCTGTTGTGTGAAAATGTAATGTTTGTAAACCTGGGCCTGTATTCAAAAAGCATCAGAGTAGGATAGGATCAGTTCCTAGTCCTGGACTAGGCTTCATCTGTGTCCGGGAAACCGGCCCTTTGTAAATACGGGCCCTAAACGTAAAACATTCTGCTGACCTTAGTGTAGCTGCTGACCCCCAGGATGGGAAGCAGAGCGGCCAATAGGGAGAAGCCCCACCCTCCAGCCATCATGATCACCACATGCCTCAGCCGCAGCCTCTTGTTGATGTGCATGGCGTTGGTGATGGTGTGCCACCGCTCTAACGTTATCATGGTCAGCGTGTAGACAGATAGCTCGCTGGCGAACACCGTCAAGAACCCCGCCACGCCACAGCCTCCGCCCGTCTGCCAGTCCGTAGCGTGGTTATAGTACTCCTACAATACAATACAACTTTATTATTGGTTATAGACTAAAACTC